>NC_091981.1:299552368-299818638 GCF_044704955.1 Pristiophorus japonicus
CTCCACCAACCCCCAACAACTGTCCTTTAAACTCCTCTCCCCATCCCCAACAACTGTCCTTAAACTCCTCGCCCCATCCCCAACAACAGTCCTTAAACTCGTCTCCCCATCCCCAACAACTGTCCTTAAACTCCTCTCCCCACCCCAACAACTGTCCTAAAGCTCCTCTCCCATCCCCAACAACTGTCCTTAAACTCCTCTCCCCCCCAACAACTGTCCTTAACTCCTCTCCCCCGTCCCCAACAACTGTCCTTAACTCCGCTCCCCATCCCCAACAACTGTCCTTAACTCCTCTCCCCATCCCCAACAACTGTCCTTAAACTCCTCTCCCCGTCCCCAACAACTGTCCTTAAACTCGTCTCGCCCTCCCCAACAACTGTCCTTAAACTCCTCTCCCCCATCCCCAGCAACTGTCCTTAAACTCCTCTCCCCCGTCCCCAACAACTGTCCTTAAACTCTTCTCCCCGTCCCCAGCAACTGTCCTTAAGCTCCTCTCCCCGTCCGCAACAACTGTCATTAACTCTCTCCCCATCCCCAACAACTGTCCTTAAACTTCTCTCCCCATCCCCAACAACTGTCCTTAAACTTCATTCCTCATTCCCAACAACTGTCCTTAAACTCCTCTCCCCATCCCCAACAACTGTCCTTAAACTTCATTCCTCATCCCCAACAACTGTCCTTAAACTCCTCTCCCCCATCCCCAACAACTGTCCTTAAACTTCATTCCTCATCCCCAACAACTGTCCTTAAACTCCTCTCCCCCATCCCCAACAACTGTCCTTAAACTCCTCGCCCACATCCCCAACAACTATCCTTAAACCCCTCTCCCCCGTCCCCAACAACTGTCCTTAAACTCCTCTCCCCATCCCCAACAACTGTGCTTAAACTCCTCTGCCCCATCCCCAACAACTGTCCTTAAACTCCTCTCCCCCGTCCCCAACAACTGTCCTTAAACTCCTCTCCCCCGTCCCCAACAATTGTCCTTAAACTCCTCTCCCCATCCCCAACAACTGTCCTTAAACTCCTCTCACCCATCCCCAACAAGTGTCCTTAAACCCCTCTCCCCCATCCCCAACAACTGTCCTTACACTCCTCACCCCCATCCCCAACAACTGTCCTTAATCTCCTCTCCCCATCCCCAACAACTGTCCTTAAACTCCTCTCCCCATCCCCAACAACTGTCCTTAAACTCCTCTCCCCCATCCCCAACAACTGTCCTTAAACTCCTGTCCCCATTACCAACAACTGTCCTGAAACTCCTCTCGCCCATCCCCAACAACTATCCTTAAACTCCGCTCCCCATCCCCAACAACTGTCCTTAAACTCCTCTCCCCCGTCCCCAACAACTGTCCTTAAACTCGTCTCCCCATCCCCAACAACTGTCCTTAAACTCCTCTCCCCCATCGCCAACAACTGTCCTTAAACTCCTCTCCCCATCCCCAACAACTGTCCTTAAACTCCTCTCCCCCGTCCCCAACAACTGTCCTTAAACTCCTCTCCCCATCCCCAACAACTGTCCTTAAACTCCTCTCCCCATCACCAATAACTGTCCTTAAACTCCTCTCCCCATCCCCAACAACTGTCCTTAAACTCCTCTCCCCCATCCCCAACAACTGTCCTTAAACTCCTCTCCCCCGTCCCCAACTACTGTCCTTAAACTCCTCTCCCCATCCCCAACAACTGTCCTTAAACTCCTCTCCCCATCACCAACAACTGTCCTTAAACTCCTCTCCCCCATCCCCAACAACTGTCCTTAAACTTCATTCCTCATCCCCAACAACTGTCCTTAAACTCCTCTCCCCCATCCCCAACAACTGTCCTTAAACTCCTCGCCCACATCCCCAACAACTATCCTTAAACTCCTCTCCCCCATCCCCAACAACTGTCCTTAAACTCCTGTCCCCATTACCAACAACTGTCCTTAAACTCGTCTCCCCCATCCCCAACAACTATCCTTAAACTCCTCTCCCCATCCCCAACAACTGTCCTTAAACTCCTCTCCCCCATCCCCAACAACTGTCCTTAAACTCCTCTCCCCATACCCAACAACTGTCCTTAAACTCCTCTCCCCCATCCGCAACAACTGTCCTTAAACTCCTCTCCCCATCCCTAACAATTGTCCTTAAACTCCTCTCCCCATCCCCAACAACTGTCCTTAAACTCCTCTACCCCATCCCCAACAACTGTCCTTAAACTCCTGTCCCCATTACCAACAACTGTCCTTAAACTACTCTCCCCCATCCCCAACAACTATCCTTAAACTCCTCTCCCCATCCCCAACAACTGTCCTTAAACTCACCTCCCTCGTCCCCAACAACTGTCCTTAAACTCCTCTCCCCTATCCCCAACAACTGTCCTTAAACTCCTCTCCCCATCCCCAACAACTATCCTTGAACTCCTCTCCCCTGTCCCCAACAACTGTCCTTAAACTCCTCTTCCCATCCCCAACAACTGTCCTTAAACTCCTCTCCCCATCACCAACAACTGTCCTTAAACTCCTCTCCCCCATCCCCAACAACTGTCCTTAAACTCCTCTCCCCCGTCCCCAACAACTGTCCTTAAACTCCCCTCCCCATCACCAACAACTGTCCCTTAAACTCCTCTCCCCATCCCCAACAACTGTCCTTAAACTCCTCTCCCCCGTTCACAGCAACTGTCCTTAAACTCCTCTCCCCATCCCCAACAACTGTCCTTAAACTCCTCTCCCCCGTCCACAGCAACTGTCCTTAAACTCCTCTCCCCCGCCCCCAACAACTGTCCTTAAACTCCTCTCCCCCATCCCCAACAACTGTCCTTAAACTCCTGTCCCCATCCCCAACAACTGTCCTTAAACTCCTCTCCCCCATCCCCAACAACTATCCTAAAACTCCTCTCCCCATCCCCAACAACTGTCCTTAAACTCCTCTCCCCCGCCCCCAACAACTGTCCTTAAACTCCTCTCCCCCGTCCCCAACAACTGTCCTTAAACTCCTCTCCCCCATCCCCAACAACTGTCCTTAAACTCCTCTCCCTATCCCCAACAACTGTCCTTAAACTCCTCTCCCCCATCCCCAACAACTGTCCTTAAACTCCTCTCCCCGTCCCCAACAACTGTCTTTAAACTCCTCTCCCCCAGCCCCAACAACTGTTCTTAAACTCCTCTCCCCGTCCCCAACAACTGTCCTTAAACTCCTCTACCCGTCCCCAACAACTGTCCTTAAACTCCTCTCCCCATCCCCAACAACTGTCCTTAAACTCCTCTCCCCCGTCCCCAACAACTGTCCTGAAACTCCTCTCCCCCGTCCCCAACAACTGTCCTTAAACTCCTCTCCCCATCCCCAACAACTGTCCTTAAACTCCTCTCCCCCGTCCCCAACAACTGTCCTTAAACTCCTCTCCCCATCCCCAACAACTGTCCTTAAACTCCTCTCCCCCATCGCCAACAACTGTCCTTAAACTCCTCTCCCCATCCCCAACAACTGTGCTTAAACTCCTCTCCCCCGTCCCCAACAACTGTCCTTAAACTCCTCTCCCCGTCCCCAACAACTGTCCTTAAACTCCTCTCCCCGTCCCCAACAACTGTCCTTAAACTCCTCTCCCCCATCCCCAACAACTGTCCTTAAACTCCTCTCCCCCATCCCCAACAACTGTCCTTAAACTCCTCTCCCCATCCCCAACAACTGTCCTTAAACTACTCTCCACCATCCCCAACAACTGTCCTTAAACTCCTCTCCCCATCCCCAACAACTGTCCTTAAACTCCTCGCCCCATCCCCAACAACTGTCCTTAAACTCCTCTCCCCGTCCCCAACAACTGTCCTTAAACTCCTCTCCCCATCCCCAACAACTGTCCTAAAACTACTCTCCACCATCCCCAACAACTGTCCTTAAACTCCTCTCCCCATCCCCAACAACTGTCCTTAAACTCCTCGCCCCATCCCCAACAACAGTCCTTAAACTCGTCTCCCCATCCCCAACAACTGTCCTTAAACTCCTCTCCCCATCCCCAACAACTGTCCTAAAGCTCCTCTCCCCATCCCCAACAACTGTCCTTAAACTCCTCTCCCCCATCCCCAACAACTGTCCTTAAACTCCTCTCCCCCGTCCCCAACAACTGTCCTTAAACTCCGCTCCCCCATCCCCAACAACTGTCCTTAAACTCCTCTCCCCATCCCCAACAACTGTCCTTAAACTCCTCTCCCCCGTCCCCAACAACTGTCCTTAAACTCGTCGCGCCGTCCCCAACAACTGTCCTTAAACTCCTCTCCCCCATCCCCAGCAACTGTCCTTAAACTCCTCTCCCCCGTCCCCAACAACTGTCCTTAAACTCTTCTCCCCCGTCCCCAGCAACTGTCCTTAAGCTCCTCTCCCCGTCCGCAACAACTGTCATTAAGCTCCTCTCCCCCATCCCCAACAACTGTCCTTAAACTTCTCTCACCATCCCCAACAACTGTCCTTAAACTTCATTCCTCATTCCCAACAACTGTCCTTAAACTCCTCTCCCCATCCCCAACAACTGTCCTTAAACTTCATTCCTCATCCCCAACAACTGTCCTTAAACTCCTCTCCCCCATCCCCAACAACTGTCCTTAAACTTCATTCCTCATCCCCAACAACTGTCCTTAAACTCCTCTCCCCCATCCCCAACAACTGTCGTTAAACTTCATTCCTCATCCCCAACAACTGTCCTTAAACTCCTCTCCCCCATCCCCAACAACTGTCCTTAAACTCCTCGCCCACATCCCCAACAACTATCCTTAAACTCCTCTCCCCCATCCCCAACAACTGTCCTTAAACTCCTGTCCCCATTACCAACAACTGTCCTTAAACTCGTCTCCCCCATCCCCAACAACTATCCTTAAACTCCTCTCCCCATCCCCAACAACTGTCCTTAAACTCCTCTCCCCCATCCCCAACAACTGTCCTTAAACTCCTCTCCCCATACCCAACAACTGTCCTTAAACTCCTCTCCCCCATCCGCAACAACTGTCCTTAAACTCCTCTCCCCATCCCTAACAATTGTCCTTAAACTCACCACCCTCGTCCCCAACAACTGTCCTTAAACTCCTCTCCCCTATCCCCAACAACTGTCCTTAAACTCCTCTCCCCATCCCCAACAACTATCCTTGAACTCCTCTCCCCTGTCCCCAACAACTGTCCTTAAACTCCTCTTCCCATCCCCAACAACTGTCCTTAAACTCCTCTCCCCATCACCAACAACTGTCCTTAAACTCCTCTCCCCCATCCCCAACAACTGTCCTTAAACTCCTCTCCCCCGTCCCCAACAACTGTCCTTAAACTCCCCTCCCCATCACCAACAACTGTCCCTTAAACTCCTCTCCCCATCCCCAACAACTGTCCTTAAACTCCTCTCCCCCGTCCACAGCAACTGTCCTTAAACTCCTCTCCCCATCCCCAACAACTGTCCTTAAACTCCTCTCCCCCGTCCACAGCAACTGTCCTTAAACTCCTCTCCCCCGCCCCCAACAACTGTCCTTAAACTCCTCTCCCCCATCCCCAACAACTGTCCTTAAACTCCTGTCCCCATCCCCAACAACTGTCCTTAAACTACTCTCGACCATCCCCAACAACTGTCCTTAAACTCCTCTCCCCATCCCCAACAACTGTCCTTAAACTCCTCGCCCCATCCCCAACAACTGTCCTTAAACTCCTCTCCCCGTCCCCAACAACTGTCCTTAAACTCCTCTCCCCATCCCCAACAACTGTCCTTAAACTACTCTCCACCATCCCCAACAACTGTCCTTAAACTCCTCTCCCCATCCCCAACAACTGTCCTTAAACTCCTCGCCCCATCCCCAACAACAGTCCTTAAACTCGTCTCCCCATCCCCAACAACTGTCCTTAAACTCCTCTCCCCATCCCCAACAACTGTCCTAAAGCTCCTCTCCCCATCCCCAACAACTGTCCTTAAACTCCTCTCCCCCATCCCCAACAACTGTCCTTAACTCCTCTCCCCCGTCCCCAACAACTGTCCTTAAACTCCGCTCCCCCATCCCCAACAACTGTCCTTAAACTCCTCTCCCCATCCCCAACAACTGTCCTTAAACTCCTCTCCCCCGTCCCCAACAACTGTCCTTAAACTCGTCGCGCCGTCCCCAACAACTGTCCTTAAACTCCTCTCCCCCATCCCCAGCAACTGTCCTTAAACTCCTCTCCCCCGTCCCCAACAACTGTCCTTAAACTCTTCTCCCCCGTCCCCAGCAACTGTCCTTAAGCTCCTCTCCCCGTCCGCAACAACTGTCATTAAGCTCCTCTCCCCCATCCCCAACAACTGTCCTTAAACTTCTCTCCCCATCCCCAACAACTGTCCTTAAACTTCATTCCTCATTCCCAACAACTGTCCTTAAACTCCTCTCCCCATCCCCAACAACTGTCCTTAAACTTCATTCCTCATCCCCAACAACTGTCCTTAAACTCCTCTCCCCCATCCCCAACAACTGTCCTTAAACTTCATTCCTCATCCCCAACAACTGTCCTTAAACTCCTCTCCCCCATCCCCAACAACTGTCCTTAAACTCCTCGCCCACATCCCCAACAACTATCCTTAAACCCCTCTCCCCCGTCCCCAACAACTGTCCTTAAACTCCTCTCCCCATCCCCAACAACTGTGCTTAAACTCCTCTGCCCCATCCCCAACAACTGTCCTTAAACTCCTCTCCCCCGTCCCCAACAACTGTCCTTAAACTCCTCTCCCCCGTCCCCAACAATTGTCCTTAAACTCCTCTCCCCATCCCCAACAACTGTCCTTAAACTCCTCTCACCCATCCCCAACAAGTGTCCTTAAACCCCTCTCCCCCATCCCCAACAACTGTCCTTACACTCCTCACCCCCATCCCCAACAACTGTCCTTAATCTCCTCTCCCCATCCCCAACAACTGTCCTTAAACTCCTCTCCCCATCCCCAACAACTGTCCTTAAACTCCTCTCCCCCATCCCCAACAACTGTCCTTAAACTCCTGTCCCCATTACCAACAACTGTCCTGAAACTCCTCTCGCCCATCCCCAACAACTATCCTTAAACTCCGCTCCCCATCCCCAACAACTGTCCTTAAACTCCTCTCCCCCGTCCCCAACAACTGTCCTTAAACTCGTCTCCCCATCCCCAACAACTGTCCTTAAACTCCTCTCCCCCATCGCCAACAACTGTCCTTAAACTCCTCTCCCCATCCCCAACAACTGTCCTTAAACTCCTCTCCCCCGTCCCCAACAACTGTCCTTAAACTCCTCTCCCCATCCCCAACAACTGTCCTTAAACTCCTCTCCCCATCACCAATAACTGTCCTTAAACTCCTCTCCCCATCCCCAACAACTGTCCTTAAACTCCTCTCCCCCATCCCCAACAACTGTCCTTAAACTCCTCTCCCCCGTCCCCAACTACTGTCCTTAAACTCCTCTCCCCATCCCCAACAACTGTCCTTAAACTCCTCTCCCCATCACCAACAACTGTCCTTAAACTCCTCTCCCCCATCCCCAACAACTGTCCTTAAACTTCATTCCTCATCCCCAACAACTGTCCTTAAACTCCTCTCCCCCATCCCCAACAACTGTCCTTAAACTCCTCGCCCACATCCCCAACAACTATCCTTAAACTCCTCTCCCCCATCCCCAACAACTGTCCTTAAACTCCTGTCCCCATTACCAACAACTGTCCTTAAACTCGTCTCCCCCATCCCCAACAACTATCCTTAAACTCCTCTCCCCATCCCCAACAACTGTCCTTAAACTCCTCTCCCCCATCCCCAACAACTGTCCTTAAACTCCTCTCCCCATACCCAACAACTGTCCTTAAACTCCTCTCCCCCATCCGCAACAACTGTCCTTAAACTCCTCTCCCCATCCCTAACAATTGTCCTTAAACTCCTCTCCCCATCCCCAACAACTGTCCTTAAACTCCTCTACCCCATCCCCAACAACTGTCCTTAAACTCCTGTCCCCATTACCAACAACTGTCCTTAAACTACTCTCCCCCATCCCCAACAACTATCCTTAAACTCCTCTCCCCATCCCCAACAACTGTCCTTAAACTCACCTCCCTCGTCCCCAACAACTGTCCTTAAACTCCTCTCCCCTATCCCCAACAACTGTCCTTAAACTCCTCTCCCCATCCCCAACAACTATCCTTGAACTCCTCTCCCCTGTCCCCAACAACTGTCCTTAAACGCCTCTTCCCATCCCCAACAACTGTCCTTAAACTCCTCTCCCCATCACCAACAACTGTCCTTAAACTCCTCTCCCCCATCCCCAACAACTGTCCTTAAACTCCTCTCCCCCGTCCCCAACAACTGTCCTTAAACTCCCCTCCCCATCACCAACAACTGTCCCTTAAACTCCTCTCCCCATCCCCAACAACTGTCCTTAAACTCCTCTCCCCCGTTCACAGCAACTGTCCTTAAACTCCTCTCCCCATCCCCAACAACTGTCCTTAAACTCCTCTCCCCCGTCCACAGCAACTGTCCTTAAACTCCTCTCCCCCGCCCCCAACAACTGTCCTTAAACTCCTCTCCCCCATCCCCAACAACTGTCCTTAAACTCCTGTCCCCATCCCCAACAACTGTCCTTAAACTCCTCTCCCCCATCCCCAACAACTATCCTAAAACTCCTCTCCCCATCCCCAACAACTGTCCTTAAACTCCTCTCCCCCGCCCCCAACAACTGTCCTTAAACTCCTCTCCCCCGTCCCCAACAACTGTCCTTAAACTCCTCTCCCCCATCCCCAACAACTGTCCTTAAACTCCTCTCCCTATCCCCAACAACTGTCCTTAAACTCCTCTCCCCCATCCCCAACAACTGTCCTTAAACTCCTCTCCCCGTCCCCAACAACTGTCTTTAAACTCCTCTCCCCCAGCCCCAACAACTGTTCTTAAACTCCTCTCCCCGTCCCCAACAACTGTCCTTAAACTCCTCTACCCGTCCCCAACAACTGTCCTTAAACTCCTCTCCCCATCCCCAACAACTGTCCTTAAACTCCTCTCCCCCGTCCCCAACAACTGTCCTGAAACTCCTCTCCCCCGTCCCCAACAACTGTCCTTAAACTCCTCTCCCCATCCCCAACAACTGTCCTTAAACTCCTCTCCCCCGTCCCCAACAACTGTCCTTAAACTCCTCTCCCCATCCCCAACAACTGTCCTTAAACTCCTCTCCCCCATCGCCAACAACTGTCCTTAAACTCCTCTCCCCATCCCCAACAACTGTGCTTAAACTCCTCTCCCCCGTCCCCAACAACTGTCCTTAAACTCCTCTCCCCGTCCCCAACAACTGTCCTTAAACTCCTCTCCCCGTCCCCAACAACTGTCCTTAAACTCCTCTCCCCCATCCCCAACAACTGTCCTTAAACTCCTCTCCCCCATCCCCAACAACTGTCCTTAAACTCCTCTCCCCATCCCCAACAACTGTCCTTAAACTACTCTCCACCATCCCCAACAACTGTCCTTAAACTCCTCTCCCCATCCCCAACAACTGTCCTTAAACTCCTCGCCCCATCCCCAACAACTGTCCTTAAACTCCTCTCCCCGTCCCCAACAACTGTCCTTAAACTCCTCTCCCCATCCCCAACAACTGTCCTAAAACTACTCTCCACCATCCCCAACAACTGTCCTTAAACTCCTCTCCCCATCCCCAACAACTGTCCTTAAACTCCTCGCCCCATCCCCAACAACAGTCCTTAAACTCGTCTCCCCATCCCCAACAACTGTCCTTAAACTCCTCTCCCCATCCCCAACAACTGTCCTAAAGCTCCTCTCCCCATCCCCAACAACTGTCCTTAAACTCCTCTCCCCCATCCCCAACAACTGTCCTTAAACTCCTCTCCCCCGTCCCCAACAACTGTCCTTAAACTCCGCTCCCCCATCCCCAACAACTGTCCTTAAACTCCTCTCCCCATCCCCAACAACTGTCCTTAAACTCCTCTCCCCCGTCCCCAACAACTGTCCTTAAACTCGTCGCGCCGTCCCCAACAACTGTCCTTAAACTCCTCTCCCCCATCCCCAGCAACTGTCCTTAAACTCCTCTCCCCCGTCCCCAACAACTGTCCTTAAACTCTTCTCCCCCGTCCCCAGCAACTGTCCTTAAGCTCCTCTCCCCGTCCGCAACAACTGTCATTAAGCTCCTCTCCCCCATCCCCAACAACTGTCCTTAAACTTCTCTCACCATCCCCAACAACTGTCCTTAAACTTCATTCCTCATTCCCAACAACTGTCCTTAAACTCCTCTCCCCATCCCCAACAACTGTCCTTAAACTTCATTCCTCATCCCCAACAACTGTCCTTAAACTCCTCTCCCCCATCCCCAACAACTGTCCTTAAACTTCATTCCTCATCCCCAACAACTGTCCTTAAACTCCTCTCCCCCATCCCCAACAACTGTCCTTAAACTCCTCGCCCACATCCCCAACAACTATCCTTAAACTCCTCTCCCCCATCCCCAACAACTGTCCTTAAACTCCTCTCCCCCGTCCCCAACAACTGTCCTTAAACTCCTCTCCCCATCCCCAACAACTGTCCTTAAACTCCTCTGCCCCATCCCCAACAACTGTCCTTAAACTCCTCTCCCCCGTCCCCAACAACTGTCCTTAAACTCCTCTCCCCCGTCCCCAACAATTGTCCTTAAACTCCTCTCCCCATCCCCAACAACTGTCCTTAAACTCCTCTCACCCATCCCCAACAAGTGTCCTTAAACCCCTCTCCCCCATCCCCAACAACTGTCCTTACACTCCTCACCCCCATCCCCAACAACTGTCCTTAATCTCCTCTCCCCATCCCCAACAACTGTCCTTAAACGCCTCTCCCCATCCCCAACAACTGTCCTTAAACTCCTCTCCCCCATCCCCAACAACTGTCCTTAAACTCCTGTCCCCATTACCAACAACTGTCCTGAAACTCCTCTCCCCCATCCCCAACAACTATCCTTAAACTCCGCTCCCCATCCCCAACAACTGTCCTTAAACTCCTCTCCCCCGTCCCCAACAACTGTCCTTAAACTCCTCTCCCCATCCCCAACAACTGTCCTTAAACTCCTCTCCCCCATCGCCAACAACTGTCCTTAAACTCCTCTCCCCATCCCCAACAACTGTGCTTAACTCCTCTCCCCCGTCCCCAACAACTGTCCTTAAACTCCTCTCCCCATCCCCAACAACTGTCCTTAAACTCCTCTCCCCATCACCAATAACTGTCCTTAAACTCCTCTCCCCATCCCCAACAACTGTCCTTAAACTCCTCTCCCCCATCCCCAACAACTGTCCTTAAACTCCTCTCCCCCGTCCCCAACTACTGTCCTTAAACTCCTCTCCCCATCCCCAACAACTGTCCTTAAACTCCTCTCCCCCATCCCCAACAACTGTCCTTAAACTCCTCTCCCCATCCCCAACAACTGTCCTTAAACTCCTCTCCTCCGTCCCCAACAACTGTCCTTAAACTCCTCTCCCCCATCCCCAACAACTGTCCTTAAACTCCTCTCCCCATCCCCAACAACTGTCCTTAAACTCCTCTCCCCGGTCCCCAACAACTATCCTTAAACTCCTCTCCCCATCCCCAACAACTGTCCTTAAACTCCTCTCCCCATCACCAACAACTGTCCTTAAACTCCTCTCCCCCATCCCCAACAACTGTCCTTAAACTTCTCTGCCCCGTCCCCAACAACTGTCCTTAAACTCCTCTCCCCCATCCCCAACAACTGTCCTTAAACTCCTCTCCACCATCCCCAACAACTGTCCTTAAACTCCTCTCCCAATCCCCAACAACTGTCCTTAAACTACTCTCCCCCGTCCCCAACAACTGTCCTGAAACTCCTCTCCCCCATCCTCAACAACTGTCCTTAACTCCTCTCCCCATCCCCAACAACTGTCCTTAAAATCCTCTCCCCCGTCCCCAACAACTGTCCTTAAACTCCTCTCCCCCATCCCCAACAACTGTCCTTAAACTCCCCTCCCCATCACCAACAACTGTCCCTTAAACTCCTCTCCCCATCCCCAACAACTGTCCTTGAACTCCTCTCCCCCATCCACAGCAACTGTCCTTAAACTCCTCTCCCCATCCCCAACAACTGTCCTTAAACTCCTCTCCCCCATCCACAGCAACTGTCCTTAAACTCCTCTCCCCCGCCCCCAACAACTGTCCTTAAACTCCTCTCCCCCATCCCCAACAACTGTCCTTAAACTCCTGTCCCCATCCCCAACAACTGTCCTTAAACTCCTCTCCCCCATCCCCAACAACTATCCTAAAACTCCTCTCCCCATCCCCAACAACTGTCCTTAAACTCCTCTCCCCCGCCCCCAACAACTGTCCTTAAACTCCTCTCCCCCGTCCCCAACAACTGTCCTTAAACTCCTCTCCCCCATCCCCAACAACTGTCCTTAAACTCCTCTCCCTATCCCCAACAACTGTCCTTAAACTCCTCTCCCCCATCCCCAACAACTGTCCTTAAACTCCTCTCCCCGTCCCCAACAACTGTCTTTAAACTCCTCTCCCCCAGCCCCAACAACTGTTCTTAAACTCCTCTCCCCGTCCCCAACAACTGTCCTTAAACTCCTCTACCCGTCCCCAACAACTGTCCTTAAACTCCTCTCCCCATCCCCAACAACTGTCCTTAAACTCCTCTCCCCCGTCCCCAACAACTGTCCTGAAACTCCTCTCCCCCGTCCCCAACAACTGTCCTTAAACTCCTCTCCCCCATCCCCAACAACTGTCCTTAAACTCCTCTCCCCATCCCCAACAACTGTCCTTAAACTCCTCTCCCCCATCCCCAACAACTGTCCTTAAACTCCTTTCCCCCGTCCCCAACAACTGTCCTTAAACTCCTCTCCCCCGTCCCCAACAACTGTCCTTAAACACCTTTCCCCCGTCCCCAACAACTGTCCTTAAACTCCTCTCCCCGTCCCCAACAACTGTCCTTAAACTCCTCTCCCCCATCCCCAACAACTGTCCTTAAACTCCTCTCCCCCATCCCCAACAACTGTCCTTAAACTCCTCTCCCCATCCCCAACAACTGTCCTTAAACTACTCTCCACCATCCCCAACAACTGTCCTTAAACTCCTCTCCCCATCCCCAACAACTGTCCTTAAACTCCTCGCCCCATCCCCAACAACTGTCCTTAAACTCCTCTCCCCGTCCCCAACAACTGTCCTTAAACTCCTCTCCCCATCCCCAACAACTGTCCTAAAACTACTCTCCACCATCCCCAACAACTGTCCTTAAACTCCTCTCCCCATCCCCAACAACTGTCCTTAAACTCCTCGCCCCATCCCCAACAACAGTCCTTAAACTCGTCTCCCCATCCCCAACAACTGTCCTTAAACTCCTCTCCCCATCCCCAACAACTGTCCTAAAGCTCCTCTCCCCATCCCCAACAACTGTCCTTAAACTCCTCTCCCCCATCCCCAACAACTGTCCTTAAACTCCTCTCCCCCGTCCCCAACAACTGTCCTTAAACTCCGCTCCCCCATCCCCAACAACTGTCCTTAAACTCCTCTCCCCATCCCCAACAACTGTCCTTAAACTCCTCTCCCCCGTCCCCAACAACTGTCCTTAAACTCGTCGCGCCGTCCCCAACAACTGTCCTTAAACTCCTCTCCCCCATCCCCAGCAACTGTCCTTAAACTCCTCTCCCCCGTCCCCAACAACTGTCCTTAAACTCTTCTCCCCCGTCCCCAGCAACTGTCCTTAAGCTCCTCTCCCCGTCCGCAACAACTGTCATTAAGCTCCTCTCCCCCATCCCCAACAACTGTCCTTAAACTTCTCTCCCCATCCCCAACAACTGTCCTTAAACTTCATTCCTCATTCCCAACAACTGTCCTTAAACTCCTCTCCCCATCCCCAACAACTGTCCTTAAACTTCATTCCTCATCCCCAACAACTGTCCTTAAACTCCTCTCCCCCATCCCCAACAACTGTCCTTAAACTCCTCGCCCACATCCCCAACAACTATCCTTAAACTCCTCTCCCCCGTCCCCAACAACTGTCCTTAAACTCCTCTCCCCATCCCCAACAACTGTCCTTAAACTCCTCTGCCCCATCCCCAACAACTGTCCTTAAACTCCTCTCCCCCGTCCCCAACAACTGTCCTTAAACTCCTCTCCCCCGTCCCCAACAATTGTCCTTAAACTCCTCTCCCCATCCCCAACAACTGTCCTTAAACTCCTCTCACCCATCCCCAACAAGTGTCCTTAAACCCCTCTCCCCCATCCCCAACAACTGTCCTTACACTCCTCACCCCCATCCCCAACAACTGTCCTTAATCTCCTCTCCCCATCCCCAACAACTGTCCTTAAACGCCTCTCCCCATCCCCAACAACTGTCCTTAAACTTCATTCCTCATTCCCAACAACTGTCCTTAAACTCCTCTCCCCATCCCCAACAACTGTCCTTAAACTTCATTCCTCATCCCCAACAACTGTCCTTAAACTCCTCTCCCCCATCCCCAACAACTGTCCTTAAACTTCATTCCTCATCCCCAACAACTGTCCTTAAACTCCTCTCCCCCATCCCCAACAACTGTCCTTAAACTCCTCGCCCACATCCCCAACAACTATCCTTAAACTCCTCTCCCCCATCCCCAACAACTGTCCTTAAACTCCTCTCCCCCGTCCCCAACAACTGTCCTTAAACTCCTCTCCCCATCCCCAACAACTGTCCTTAAACTCCTCTGCCCCATCCCCAACAACTGTCCTTAAACTCCTCTCCCCCGTCCCCAACAACTGTCCTTAAACTCCTCTCCCCCGTCCCCAACAATTGTCCTTAAACTCCTCTCCCCATCCCCAACAACTGTCCTTAAACTCCTCTCACCCATCCCCAACAAGTGTCCTTAAACCCCTCTCCCCCATCCCCAACAACTGTCCTTACACTCCTCACCCCCATCCCCAACAACTGTCCTTAATCTCCTCTCCCCATCCCCAACAACTGTCCTTAAACGCCTCTCCCCATCCCCAACAACTGTCCTTAAACTCCTCTCCCCCATCCCCAACAACTGTCCTTAAACTCCTGTCCCCATTACCAACAACTGTCCTGAAACTCCTCTCCCCCATCCCCAACAACTATCCTTAAACTCCGCTCCCCATCCCCAACAACTGTCCTTAAACTCCTCTCCCCCGTCCCCAACAACTGTCCTTAAACTCCTCTCCCCATCCCCAACAACTGTCCTTAAACTCCTCTCCCCCATCGCCAACAACTGTCCTTAAACTCCTCTCCCCATCCCCAACAACTGTGCTTAACTCCTCTCCCCCGTCCCCAACAACTGTCCTTAAACTCCTCTCCCCATCCCCAACAACTGTCCTTAAACTCCTCTCCCCATCACCAATAACTGTCCTTAAACTCCTCTCCCCATCCCCAACAACTGTCCTTAAACTCCTCTCCCCCATCCCCAACAACTGTCCTTAAACTCCTCTCCCCCGTCCCCAACTACTGTCCTTAAACTCCTCTCCCCATCCCCAACAACTGTCCTTAAACTCCTCTCCCCCATCCCCAACAACTGTCCTTAAACTCCTCTCCCCATCCCCAACAACTGTCCTTAAACTCCTCTCCTCCGTCCCCAACAACTGTCCTTAAACTCCTCTCCCCCATCCCCAACAACTGTCCTTAAACTCCTCTCCCCATCCCCAACAACTGTCCTTAAACTCCTCTCCCCGGTCCCCAACAACTATCCTTAAACTCCTCTCCCCATCCCCAACAACTGTCCTTAAACTCCTCTCCCCATCACCAACAACTGTCCTTAAACTCCTCTCCCCCATCCCCAACAACTGTCCTTAAACTTCTCTGCCCCGTCCCCAACAACTGTCCTTAAACTCCTCTCCCCCATCCCCAACAACTGTCCTTAAACTCCTCTCCACCATCCCCAACAACTGTCCTTAAACTCCTCTCCCAATCCCCAACAACTGTCCTTAAACTACTCTCCCCCGTCCCCAACAACTGTCCTGAAACTCCTCTCCCCCATCCTCAACAACTGTCCTTAACTCCTCTCCCCATCCCCAACAACTGTCCTTAAAATCCTCTCCCCCGTCCCCAACAACTGTCCTTAAACTCCTCTCCCCCATCCCCAACAACTGTCCTTAAACTCCCCTCCCCATCACCAACAACTGTCCCTTAAACTCCTCTCCCCATCCCCAACAACTGTCCTTGAACTCCTCTCCCCCATCCACAGCAACTGTCCTTAAACTCCTCTCCCCATCCCCAACAACTGTCCTTAAACTCCTCTCCCCCATCCACAGCAACTGTCCTTAAACTCCTCTCCCCCGCCCCCAACAACTGTCCTTAAACTCCTCTCCCCCATCCCCAACAACTGTCCTTAAACTCCTGTCCCCATCCCCAACAACTGTCCTTAAACTCCTCTCCCCCATCCCCAACAACTATCCTAAAACTCCTCTCCCCATCCCCAACAACTGTCCTTAAACTCCTCTCCCCCGCCCCCAACAACTGTCCTTAAACTCCTCTCCCCCGTCCCCAACAACTGTCCTTAAACTCCTCTCCCCCATCCCCAACAACTGTCCTTAAACTCCTCTCCCTATCCCCAACAACTGTCCTTAAACTCCTCTCCCCCATCCCCAACAACTGTCCTTAAACTCCTCTCCCCGTCCCCAACAACTGTCTTTAAACTCCTCTCCCCCAGCCCCAACAACTGTTCTTAAACTCCTCTCCCCGTCCCCAACAACTGTCCTTAAACTCCTCTACCCGTCCCCAACAACTGTCCTTAAACTCCTCTCCCCATCCCCAACAACTGTCCTTAAACTCCTCTCCCCCGTCCCCAACAACTGTCCTGAAACTCCTCTCCCCCGTCCCCAACAACTGTCCTTAAACTCCTCTCCCCCATCCCCAACAACTGTCCTTAAACTCCTCTCCCCATCCCCAACAACTGTCCTTAAACTCCTCTCCCCCATCCCCAACAACTGTCCTTAAACTCCTTTCCCCCGTCCCCAACAACTGTCCTTAAACTCCTCTCCCCCGTCCCCAACAACTGTCCTTAAACACCTTTCCCCCGTCCCCAACAACTGTCCTTAAACTCCTCTCCCCGTCCCCAACAACTGTCCTTAAACTCCTCTCCCCCATCCCCAACAACTGTCCTTAAACTCCTCTCCCCCATCCCCAACAACTGTCCTTAAACTCCTCTCCCCATCCCCAACAACTGTCCTTAAACTACTCTCCACCATCCCCAACAACTGTCCTTAAACTCCTCTCCCCATCCCCAACAACTGTCCTTAAACTCCTCGCCCCATCCCCAACAACTGTCCTTAAACTCCTCTCCCCGTCCCCAACAACTGTCCTTAAACTCCTCTCCCCATCCCCAACAACTGTCCTAAAACTACTCTCCACCATCCCCAACAACTGTCCTTAAACTCCTCTCCCCATCCCCAACAACTGTCCTTAAACTCCTCGCCCCATCCCCAACAACAGTCCTTAAACTCGTCTCCCCATCCCCAACAACTGTCCTTAAACTCCTCTCCCCATCCCCAACAACTGTCCTAAAGCTCCTCTCCCCATCCCCAACAACTGTCCTTAAACTCCTCTCCCCCATCCCCAACAACTGTCCTTAAACTCCTCTCCCCCGTCCCCAACAACTGTCCTTAAACTCCGCTCCCCCATCCCCAACAACTGTCCTTAAACTCCTCTCCCCATCCCCAACAACTGTCCTTAAACTCCTCTCCCCCGTCCCCAACAACTGTCCTTAAACTCGTCGCGCCGTCCCCAACAACTGTCCTTAAACTCCTCTCCCCCATCCCCAGCAACTGTCCTTAAACTCCTCTCCCCCGTCCCCAACAACTGTCCTTAAACTCTTCTCCCCCGTCCCCAGCAACTGTCCTTAAGCTCCTCTCCCCGTCCGCAACAACTGTCATTAAGCTCCTCTCCCCCATCCCCAACAACTGTCCTTAAACTTCTCTCCCCATCCCCAACAACTGTCCTTAAACTTCATTCCTCATTCCCAACAACTGTCCTTAAACTCCTCTCCCCATCCCCAACAACTGTCCTTAAACTTCATTCCTCATCCCCAACAACTGTCCTTAAACTCCTCTCCCCCATCCCCAACAACTGTCCTTAAACTCCTCGCCCACATCCCCAACAACTATCCTTAAACTCCTCTCCCCCGTCCCCAACAACTGTCCTTAAACTCCTCTCCCCATCCCCAACAACTGTCCTTAAACTCCTCTGCCCCATCCCCAACAACTGTCCTTAAACTCCTCTCCCCCGTCCCCAACAACTGTCCTTAAACTCCTCTCCCCCGTCCCCAACAATTGTCCTTAAACTCCTCTCCCCATCCCCAACAACTGTCCTTAAACTCCTCTCACCCATCCCCAACAAGTGTCCTTAAACCCCTCTCCCCCATCCCCAACAACTGTCCTTACACTCCTCACCCCCATCCCCAACAACTGTCCTTAATCTCCTCTCCCCATCCCCAACAACTGTCCTTAAACGCCTCTCCCCATCCCCAACAACTGTCCTTAAACTCCTCTCCCCCATCCCCAACAACTGTCCTTAAACTCCTGTCCCCATTACCAACAACTGTCCTGAAACTCCTCTCCCCCATCCCCAACAACTATCCTTAAACTCCGCTCCCCATCCCCAACAACTGTCCTTAAACTCCTCTCCCCCGTCCCCAACAACTGTCCTTAAACTCCTCTCCCCATCCCCAACAACTGTCCTTAAACTCCTCTCCCCCATCGCCAACAACTGTCCTTAAACTCCTCTCCCCATCCCCAACAACTGTCCTTAAACTCCTCTCCCCCGTCCCCAACAACTGTCCTTAAACTCCTCTCCCCATCCCCAACAACTGTCCTTAAACTCCTCTCCCCATCACCAATAACTGTCCTTAAACTCCTCTCCCCATCCCCAACAACTGTCCTTAAACTCCTCTCCCCCATCCCCAACAACTGTCCTTAAACTCCTCTCCCCCGTCCCCAACTACTGTCCTTAAACTCCTCTCCCCATCCCCAACAACTGTCCTTAAACTCCTCTCCCCCATCCCCAACAACTGTCCTTAAACTCCTCTCCCCATCCCCAACAACTGTCCTTAAACTCCTCTCCTCCGTCCCCAACAACTGTCCTTAAACTCCTCTCCCCCATCCCCAACAACTGTCCTTAAACTCCTCTCCCCATCCCCAACAACTGTCCTTAAACTCCTCTCCCCGGTCCCCAACAACTGTCCTTAAACTCCTCTCCCCATCCCCAACAACTGTCCTTAAACTCCTCTCCCCATCACCAACAACTGTCCTTAAACTCCTCTCCCCCATCCCCAACAACTGTCCTTAAACTTCTCTGCCCCGTCCCCAACAACTGTCCTTAAACTCCTCTCCCCCATCCCCAACAACTGTCCTTAAACTCCTCTCCACCATCCCCAACAACTGTCCTTAAACTCCTCTCCCAATCCCCAACAACTGTCCTTAAACTACTCTCCCCCGTCCCCAACAACTGTCCTTAAACTCCTCTCCCCCATCCTCAACAACTGTCCTTAACTCCTCTCCCCATCCCCAACAACTGTCCTTAAAATCCTCTCCCCCGTCCCCAACAACTGTCCTTAAACTCCTCTCCCCCATCCCCAACAACTGTCCTTAAACTCCTCTCCACATCACCAACAACTGTCCTTAAACTCCTCTCCCCCATCCCCAACAACTGTCCTTAAACTCCTTTCCCCCGTCCCCAACACTGTCCTTAAACTCCTCTCCCCCATCCCCAACAACTGTCCGTAAACTCCTCTCCCCCGTCCCCAACAACTGTCCTTAAACTCCTCTCCCCCATCCCCAACAACTGTCCTTAAACTCCTCTCCACCATCCCCAACACTGTCCTTAAACTCCTCTCCCCCATCCCCAACAACTGTCCTTAAACTCCTCTCCACCATCCCCAACACTGTCCTTAAACTCCTCTCCCCCATCCCCAACAACTGTCCGTAAACTCCTCTCCCCCATCCCCAACAACTGTCCTTAAACTCCTTTCCCCCGTCCCCAACACTGTCCTTAAACTCCTCTCCCCCATCCCCAACAACTGTCCGTAAACTCCTTTCCCCCGTCCCCAACAACTGTCCTTAAACTCCTCTCCCCCACCCCCAACAAATGTCCTTAAACGCCTCTCCCCCATCCCCAACAACTGTCCTTAAACTCCTCTCCCCCGTCCCCAACAACTGTCCTTAAACTCCTCTCCCCCGTCCCCAACAACTGTCCTTAAACTCCTCTCCCCCATCACCAACAACTGTCCTTAAACTCCTTTCCCCCGTCCCCAACAACTGTCCTTAAGCTCCTCTTCCCCATCCCCAACAACTGTCCTTAAACCACTCTCCCCATCCCCAACAACTGTCCTTAAACTCCTCTCCCCATCCCCAACAACTGTCCTTAAACTCCTTTCCCCCGTCCCCAACAACTGCCTTAAACACCTCTCCCCATCCCCAACAACTATCCTTAAACTCCTCTCCCCATCCCCAACAACTATCCTTAAACTCCTCTCCCCCGTCCACAGCAACTGTCCTTAAACTCCTCTCCCCGCCCCCAACAACTGTCCTTAAACTCCTCTCCCCGTCCCCAACAACTGTCCTTAAACTCCTGTCCCCCATCCCCAACAACTGTCCTTAAACTGCTCTCCACCATCCCCAACAACTGTCCTAAAACTCCTCTCCCCTTCCCCAACAACTGTCCTTAAACTCCTCTCCCCCGTCCCCAACAACTGTCCTTAAACTCCTCTCCCCCATCCCCAACAAGTGTCCTTAAACTCCTCTCCCCCATCCCCAACAACTGTCCTTAAACTCCTCTCCCCATCCACAACAACTGTCCTTAAACTCCTCTCCCCATCCCCAACAACTGTCCTTAAACTTCATTCCTCATCCCCAACAACTGTCTTTAAACTCCTCTCCCCATCCCCAACAAGTGTCCTTAAACTTCATTCCTCATCCCCAACAACTGTCCTTAAACTCCTCTCCCCCATCCCCAACAACTGTCCTTAAACTTCATTCCTCATCCCCAACAACTGTCCTTAAACTCCTCTCCCCCATCCCCAACAACTGTCCTTAAACTCCTCTCCCCATACCCAACAACTGTCCTTAAACTCCTCTCCCCCATCCCCAACAACTGTCCTTAAACTCCTCTCCCCATCCCTAACAATTGTCCTTAAACTCCTCTCCCCATCCCCAACAACTGTCCTTAAACTCCTCTACCCCATCCCCAACAACTGTCCTTAAACTCCTGTCCCCATTACCAACAACTGTCCTTAAACTCCTCTCCCCCATCCCCAACAACTATCCTTAAACTCCTCTCCCCATCCCCAACAACTGTCCTTAAACTCACCTCCCTCGTCCCCAACAACTGTCCTTAAACTCCTCTCCCCTATCCCCAACAACTGTCCTTAAACTCCTCTCCCCATCCCCAACAACTATCCTTGAACTCCTCTCCCCTGTCCCCAACAACTGTCCTTAAACTCCTCTTCCCATCCCCAACAACTGTACTTAAACTCCTCTCCCCATCACCAACAACTGTCCTTAAGCTCCTCTCCCCCATCCCCAACAACTGTCCTTAAACTCCTCTCCCCCGTCCCCAACAACTGTCCTTAAACTCCTCTCCCCATCACCAACAACTGTCCCTTAAACTCCTCTCCCCATCCCCAACAACTGTCCTTAAACTCCTCTCCCCCGTCCACAGCAACTGTCCTTAAACTCCTCTCCCCATCCCCAACAACTGTCCTTAAACTCCTCTCCCCCGTCCACAGCAACTGTCCTTAAACTCCTCTCACCCGCCCCCAACAACTGTCCTTAAACTCCTCTCCCCCATCCCCAACAACTGTCCTTAAACTCCTGTCCCCATCCCCAACAACTGTCCTTAAACTCCTCTCCCCCATCCCCAACAACTATCCTAAAACTCCTCTCCCCGTCCCCAACAACTGTCCTTAAACTCCTCTACCCGTCCCCAACAACTGTCCTTAAACTCCTCTCCCCATCCCCAACAACTGTCCTTAAACTCCTCTCCCCCGTCCCCAACAACTGTCCTTAAACTCCTCTCCCCCATCCCCAACAACTATCCTAAAACTCCTCTCCCCATCCCCAACAACTGTCCTTAAACTCCTCTCCCCCGCCCCCAACAACTGTCCTTAAACTCCTCTCCCCCGTCCCCAACAACTGTCCTTAAACTCCTCTCCCCCATCCCCAACAACTGTCCTTAAACTCCTCTCCCTATCCCCAACAACTGTCCTTAAACTCCTCTCCCCCATCCCCAACAACTGTCCTTAAACTCCTCTCCCCGTCCCCAACAACTGTCTTTAAACTCCTCTCCCCCAGCCCCAACAACTGTTCTTAAACTCCTCTCCCCGTCCCCAACAACTGTCCTTAAACTCCTCTACCCGTCCCCAACAACTGTCCTTAAACTCCTCTCCCCATCCCCAACAACTGTCCTTAAACTCCTCTCCCCCGTCCCCAACAACTGTCCTGAAACTCCTCTCCCCCGTCCCCAACAACTGTCCTTAAACTCCTCTCCCCCATCCCCAACAACTGTCCTTAAACTCCTCTCCCCATCCCCAACAACTGTCCTTAAACTCCTCTCCCCCATCCCCAACAACTGTCCTTAAACTCCTTTCCCCCGTCCCCAACAACTGTCCTTAAACTCCTCTCCCCCGTCCCCAACAACTGTCCTTAAACACCTTTCCCCCGTCCCCAACAACTGTCCTTAAACTCCTCTCCCCGTCCCCAACAACTGTCCTTAAACTCCTCTCCCCCATCCCCAACAACTGTCCTTAAACTCCTCTCCCCCATCCCCAACAACTGTCCTTAAACTCCTCTCCCCATCCCCAACAACTGTCCTTAAACTACTCTCCACCATCCCCAACAACTGTCCTTAAACTCCTCTCCCCATCCCCAACAACTGTCCTTAAACTCCTCGCCCCATCCCCAACAACTGTCCTTAAACTCCTCTCCCCGTCCCCAACAACTGTCCTTAAACTCCTCTCCCCATCCCCAACAACTGTCCTAAAACTACTCTCCACCATCCCCAACAACTGTCCTTAAACTCCTCTCCCCATCCCCAACAACTGTCCTTAAACTCCTCGCCCCATCCCCAACAACAGTCCTTAAACTCGTCTCCCCATCCCCAACAACTGTCCTTAAACTCCTCTCCCCATCCCCAACAACTGTCCTAAAGCTCCTCTCCCCATCCCCAACAACTGTCCTTAAACTCCTCTCCCCCATCCCCAACAACTGTCCTTAAACTCCTCTCCCCCGTCCCCAACAACTGTCCTTAAACTCCGCTCCCCCATCCCCAACAACTGTCCTTAAACTCCTCTCCCCATCCCCAACAACTGTCCTTAAACTCCTCTCCCCCGTCCCCAACAACTGTCCTTAAACTCGTCGCGCCGTCCCCAACAACTGTCCTTAAACTCCTCTCCCCCATCCCCAGCAACTGTCCTTAAACTCCTCTCCCCCGTCCCCAACAACTGTCCTTAAACTCTTCTCCCCCGTCCCCAGCAACTGTCCTTAAGCTCCTCTCCCCGTCCGCAACAACTGTCATTAAGCTCCTCTCCCCCATCCCCAACAACTGTCCTTAAACTTCTCTCCCCATCCCCAACAACTGTCCTTAAACTTCATTCCTCATTCCCAACAACTGTCCTTAAACTCCTCTCCCCATCCCCAACAACTGTCCTTAAACTTCATTCCTCATCCCCAACAACTGTCCTTAAACTCCTCTCCCCCATCCCCAACAACTGTCCTTAAACTCCTCGCCCACATCCCCAACAACTATCCTTAAACTCCTCTCCCCCGTCCCCAACAACTGTCCTTAAACTCCTCTCCCCATCCCCAACAACTGTCCTTAAACTCCTCTGCCCCATCCCCAACAACTGTCCTTAAACTCCTCTCCCCCGTCCCCAACAACTGTCCTTAAACTCCTCTCCCCCGTCCCCAACAATTGTCCTTAAACTCCTCTCCCCATCCCCAACAACTGTCCTTAAACTCCTCTCACCCATCCCCAACAAGTGTCCTTAAACCCCTCTCCCCCATCCCCAACAACTGTCCTTACACTCCTCACCCCCATCCCCAACAACTGTCCTTAATCTCCTCTCCCCATCCCCAACAACTGTCCTTAAACGCCTCTCCCCATCCCCAACAACTGTCCTTAAACTCCTCTCCCCCATCCACAACAACTGTCCTTAAACTCCTGTCCCCATTACCAACAACTGTCCTGAAACTCCTCTCCCCCATCCCCAACAACTATCCTTAAACTCCGCTCCCCATCCCCAACAACTGTCCTTAAACTCCTCTCCCCCGTCCCCAACAACTGTCCTTAAACTCCTCTCCCCATCCCCAACAACTGTCCTTAAACTCCTCTCCCCCATCGCCAACAACTGTCCTTAAACTCCTCTCCCCATCCCCAACAACTGTCCTTAAACTCCTCTCCCCTGTCCCCAACAACTGTCCTTAAACTCCTCTCCCCATCCCCAACAACTGTCCTTAAACTCCTCTCCCCATCACCAATAACTGTCCTTAAACTCCTCTCCCCATCCCCAACAACTGTCCTTAAACTCCTCTCCCCCATCCCCAACAACTGTCCTTAAACTCCTCTCCCCCGTCCCCAACTACTGTCCTTAAACTCCTCTCCCCATCCCCAACAACTGTCCTTAAACTCCTCTCCCCCATCCCCAACAACTGTCCTTAAACTCCTCTCCCCATCCCCAACAACTGTCCTTAAACTCCTCTCCTCCGTCCCCAACAACTGTCCTTAAACTCCTCTCCCCCATCCCCAACAACTGTCCTTAAACTCCTCTCCCCATCCCCAACAACTGTCCTTAAACTCCTCTCCCCGGTCCCCAACAACTGTCCTTAAACTCCTCTCCCCATCCCCAACAACTGTCCTTAAACTCCTCTCCCCATCACCAACAACTGTCCTTAAACTCCTCTCCCCCATCCCCAACAACTGTCCTTAAACTTCTCTGCCCCGTCGCCAACAACTGTCCTTAAACTCCTCTCCCCCATCCCCAACAACTGTCCTTAAACTCCTCTCCACCATCCCCAACAACTGTCCTTAAACTCCTCTCCCAATCCCCAACAACTGTCCTTAAACTACTCTCCCCCGTCCCCAACAACTGTCCTTAAACTCCTCTCCCCCATCCTCAACAACTGTCCTTAACTCCTCTCCCCATCCCCAACAACTGTCCTTAAAATCCTCTCCCCCGTCCCCAACAACTGTCCTTAAACTCCTCTCCCCCATCCCCAACAACTGTCCTTAAACTCCTCTCCACATCACCAACAACTGTCCTTAAACTCCTCTCCCCCATCCCCAACAACTGTCCTTAAACTCCTTTCCCCCGTCCCCAACACTGTCCTTAAACTCCTCTCCCCCATCCCCAACAACTGTCCGTAAACTCCTCTCCCCCATCCCCAACAAATGTCCTTAAACGCCTCTCCCCCATCCCCAACAACTGTCCTTAAACTCCTCTCCCCCGTCCCCAACAACTGTCCTTAAACTCCTCTCCCCCGTCCCCAACAACTGTCCTTAAACTCCTCTCCCCCATCACCAACAACTGTCCTTAAACTCCTTTCCCCCGTCCCCAACAACTGTCCTTAAGCTCCTCTTCCCCATCCCCAACAACTGTCCTTAAACCACTCTCCCCATCCCCAACAACTGTCCTTAAACTCCTCTCCCCATCCCCAACAACTGTCCTTAAACTCCTCTCCCCCATCCCCAACAACTGTCCTTAAACTCCTTTCCCCCGTCCCCAACAACTGTCCTTAAACACCTCTCCCCATCCCCAACAACTATCCTTAAACTCCTCTCCCCATCCCCAACAACTATCCTTAAACTCCTCTCCCCCGTCCACAGCAACTGTCCTTAAACTCCTCTCCCCGCCCCCAACAACTGTCCTTAAACTCCTCTCCCCGTCCCCAACAACTGTCCTTAAACTCCTGTCCCCCATCCCCAACAACTGTCCTTAAACTGCTCTCCACCATCCCCAACAACTGTCCTAAAACTCCTCTCCCCTTCCCCAACAACTGTCCTTAAACTCCTCTCCCCCGTCCCCAACAACTGTCCTTAAACTCCTCTCCCCCATCCCCAACAAGTGTCCTTAAACTCCTCTCCCCCATCCCCAACAACTGTCCTTAAACTCCTCTCCCCATCCACAACAACTGTCCTTAAACTCCTCTCCCCATCCCCAACAACTGTCCTTAAACTTCATTCCTCATCCCCAACAACTGTCTTTAAACTCCTCTCCCCATCCCCAACAAGTGTCCTTAAACTTCATTCCTCATCCCCAACAACTGTCCTTAAACTCCTCTCCCCCATCCCCAACAACTGTCCTTAAACTTCATTCCTCATCCCCAACAACTGTCCTTAAACTCCTCTCCCCCATCCCCAACAACTGTCCTTAAACTCCTCTCCCCATACCCAACAACTGTCCTTAAACTCCTCTCCCCCATCCCCAACAACTGTCCTTAAACTCCTCTCCCCATCCCTAACAATTGTCCTTAAACTCCTCTCCCCATCCCCAACAACTGTCCTTAAACTCCTCTACCCCATCCCCAACAAATGTCCTTAAACTCCTGTCCCCATTACCAACAACTGTCCTTAAACTCCTCTCCCCCATCCCCAACAACTATCCTTAAACTCCTCTCCCCATCCCCAACAACTGTCCTTAAACTCACCTCCCTCGTCCCCAACAACTGTCCTTAAACTCCTCTCCCCTATCCCCAACAACTGTCCTTAAACTCCTCTCCCCATCCCCAACAACTATCCTTGAACTCCTCTCCCCTGTCCCCAACAACTGTCCTTAAACTCCTCTTCCCATCCCCAACAACTGTACTTAAACTCCTCTCCCCATCACCAACAACTGTCCTTAAGCTCCTCTCCCCCATCCCCAACAACTGTCCTTAAACTCCTCTCCCCCGTCCCCAACAACTGTCCTTAAACTCCTCTCCCCATCACCAACAACTGTCCCTTAAACTCCTCTCCCCATCCCCAACAACTGTCCTTAAACTCCTCTCCCCCGTCCACAGCAACTGTCCTTAAACTCCTCTCCCCATCCCCAACAACTGTCCTTAAACTCCTCTCCCCCGTCCACAGCAACTGTCCTTAAACTCCTCTCACCCGCCCCCAACAACTGTCCTTAAACTCCTCTCCCCCATCCCCAACAACTGTCCTTAAACTCCTGTCCCCATCCCCAACAACTGTCCTTAAACTCCTCTCCCCCATCCCCAACAACTATCCTAAAACTCCTCTCCCCGTCCCCAACAACTGTCCTTAAACTCCTCTACCCGTCCCCAACAACTGTCCTTAAACTCCTCTCCCCATCCCCAACAACTGTCCTTAAACTCCTCTCCCACGTCCCCAACAACTGTCCTGAAACTCCTCTCCCCCGTCCCCAACAACTGTCCTAAAGCTCCTCTCCCCATCCCCAACAACTGTCCTTAAACTCCTCTCCCCCATCCCCAACAACTGTCCTTAAACTCCTCTCCCCCGTCCCCAACAACTGTCCTTAAACTCCGCTCCCCCATCCCCAACAACTGTCCTTAAACTCCTCTCCCCATCCCCAACAACTGTCCTTAAACTCCTCCCCCCCGTCCCCAACAACTGTCCTTAAACTCGTCGCGCCGTCCCCAACAACTGTCCTTAAACTCCTCTCCCCCATCCCCAGCAACTGTCCTTAAACTCCTCTCCCCCGTCCCCAACAACTGTCCTTAAACTCTTCTCCCCCGTCCCCAGCAACTGTCCTTAAGCTCCTCTCCCCGTCCGCAACAACTGTCATTAAGCTCCTCTCCCCCATCCCCAACAACTGTCCTTAAACTTCTCTCCCCATCCCCAACAACTGTCCTTAAACTTCATTCCTCATTCCCAACAACTGTCCTTAAACTCCTCTCCCCATCCCCAACAACTGTCCTTAAACTTCATTCCTCATCCCCAACAACTGTCCTTAAACTCCTCTCCCCCATCCCCAACAACTGTCCTTAAACTTCATTCCTCATCCCCAACAACTGTCCTTAAACTCCTCTCTCCCATCCCCAACAACTGTCCTTAAACTCCTCGCCCACATCCCCAACAACTATCCTTAAACTCCTCTCCCCCGTCCCCAACAACTGTCCTTAAACTCCTCTCCCCATCCCCAACAACTGTCCTTAAACTCCTCTGCCCCATCCCCAACAACTGTCCTTAAACTCCTCTCCCCCGTCCCCAACAACTGTCCTTAAACTCCTCTCCCCCGTCCCCAACAATTGTCCTTAAACTCCTCTCCCCATCCCCAACAACTGTCCTTAAACTCCTCTCCCCCGTCCCCAACAACTGTCCTTAAACTCCTCTCCCCCGTCCCCAACAATTGTCCTTAAACTCCTCTCCCCATCCCCAACAACTGTCCTTAAACTCCTCTCACCCATCCCCAACAAGTGTCCTTAAACCCCTCTCCCCCATCCCCAACAACTGTCCTTACACTCCTCACCCCCATCCCCAACAACTGTCCTTAATCTCCTCTCCCCATCCCCAACAACTGTCCTTAAACTCCTCTCCCCATCCCCAACAACTGTCCTTAAACTCCTCTCCCCCATCCCCAACAACTGTCTTAAACTCCTGTCCCCATTACCAACAACTGTCCTGAAACTCCTCTCCCCCATCCCCAACAACTATCCTTAAACTCCGCTCCCCATCCCCAACAACTGTCCTTAAACTCCTCTCCCCCGTCCCCAACAACTGTCCTTAAACTCCTCTCCCCATCCCCAACAACTGTCCTTAAACTCCTCTCCCCCATCGCCAACAACTGTCCTTAAACTCCTCTCCCCATCCCCAACAACTGTCCTTAAACTCCTCTCCCCCGTCCCCAACAACTGTCCTTAAACTCCTCTCCCCATCCCCAACAACTGTCCTTAAACTCCTCTCCCCATCACCAATAACTGTCCTTAAACTCCTCTCCCCATCCCCAACAACTGTCCTTAAACTCCTCTCCCCCATCCCCAACAACTGTCCTTAAACTCCTCTCCCCCGTCCCCAACTACTGTCCTTAAACTCCTCTCCCCATCCCCAACAACTGTCCTTAAACTCCTCTCCCCCATCCCCAACAACTGTCCTTAAACTCCTCTCCCCATCCCCAACAACTGTCCTTAAACTCCTCTCCTCCGTCCCCAACAACTGTCCTTAAACTCCTCTCCCCCATCCCCAACAACTGTCCTTAAACTCCTCTCCCCATCCCCAACAACTGTCCTTAAACTCCTCTCCCCGGTCCCCAACAACTGTCCTTAAACTCCTCTCCCCATCCCCAACAACTGTCCTTAAACTCCTCTCCCCATCACCAACAACTGTCCTTAAACTCCTCTCCCCCATCCCCAACAACTGTCCTTAAACTTCTCTGCCCCGTCCCCAACAACTGTCCTTAAACTCCTCTCCCCCATCCCCAACAACTGTCCTTAAACTCCTCTCCACCATCCCCAACAACTGTCCTTAAACTCCTCTCCCAATCCCCAACAACTGTCCTTAAACTACTCTCCCCCGTCCCCAACAACTGTCCTTAAACTCCTCTCCCCCATCCTCAACAACTGTCCTTAACTCCTCTCCCCATCCCCAACAACTGTCCTTAAAATCCTCTCCCCCGTCCCCAACAACTGTCCTTAAACTCCTCTGCCCCATCCCCAACAACTGTCCTTAAACTCCTCTCCACATCACCAACAACTGTCCTTAAACTCCTCTCCCCCGTCCCCAACAACTGTCCTTAAACTCCTTTCCCCCGTCCCCAACACTGTCCTTAAACTCCTCTCCCCCATCCCCAACAACTGTCCGTAAACTCCTCTCCCCCATCCCCAACAAATGTCCTTAAACGCCTCTCCCCCATCCCCAACAACTGTCCTTAAACTCCTCTCCCCCGTCCCCAACAACTGTCCTTAAACTCCTCTCCCCCGTCCCCAACAACTGTCCTTAAACTCCTCTCCCCCATCCCCAACAACTGTCCTTAAACTCCTTTCCCCCGTCCCCAACAACTGTCCTTAAGCTCCTCTTCCCCATCCCCAACAACTGTCCTTAAACCACTCTCCCCATCCCCAACAACTGTCCTTAAACTCCTCTCCCCATCCCCAACAACTGTCCTTAAACTCCTCTCCCCATCCCCAACAACTGTCCTTAAACTCCTTTCCCCCGTCCCCAACAACTGTCCTTAAACACCTCTCCCCATCCCCAACAACTATCCTTAAACTCCTCTCCCCATCCCCAACAACTATCCTTAAACTCCTCTCCCCCGTCCACAGCAACTGTCCTTAAACTCCTCTCCCCGCCCCCAACAACTGTCCTTAAACTCCTCTCCCCCTCCCCAACAACTGTCCTTAAACTCCTGTCCCCCATCCCCAACAACTGTCCTTAAACTGCTCTCCACCATCCCCAACAACTGTCCTAAAACTCCTCTCCCCTTCCCCAACAACTGTCCTTAAACTCCTCTCCCCCGTCCCCAACAACTGTCCTTAAACTCCTCTCCCCCATCCCCAACAAGTGTCCTTAAACTCCTCTCCCCCATCCCCAACAACTGTCCTTAAACTCCTCTCCCCATCCACAACAACTGTCCTTAAACTCCTCTCCCCATCCCCAACAACTGTCCTTAAACTTCATTCCTCATCCCCAACAACTGTCTTTAAACTCCTCTCCCCATCCCCAACAACTGTCCTTAAACTTCATTCCTCATCCCCAACAACTGTCCTTAAACTCCTCTCCCCCATCCCCAACAACTGTCCTTAAACTTCATTCCTCATCCCCAACAACTGTCCTTAAACTCCTCTCCCCCATCCCCAACAACTGTCCTTAAACTCCTCTCCCCATACCCAACAACTGTCCTTAAACTCCTCTCCCCCATCCCCAACAACTGTCCTTAAACTCCTCTCCCCATCCCTAACAATTGTCCTTAAACTCCTCTCCCCATCCCCAACAACTGTCCTTAAACTCCTCTACCCCATCCCCAACAACTGTCCTTAAACTCCTGTCCCCATTACCAACAACTGTCCTTAAACTCCTCTCCCCCATCCCCAACAACTATCCTTAAACTCCTCTCCCCATCCCCAACAACTGTCCTTAAACTCACCTCCCTCGTCCCCAACAACTGTCCTTAAACTCCTCTCCCCTATCCCCAACAACTGTCCTTAAACTCCTCTCCCCATCCCCAACAACTATCCTTGAACTCCTCTCCCCTGTCCCGAACAACTGTCCTTAAACTCCTCTTCCCATCCCCAACAACTGTACTTAAACTCCTCTCCCCATCACCAACAACTGTCCTTAAGCTCCTCTCCCCCATCCCCAACAACTGTCCTTAAACTCCTCTCCCCCATCCCCAACAACTGTCCTTAAACTCCTCTCCCCATCACCAACAACTGTCCCTTAAACTCCTCTCCCCATCCCCAACAACTGTCCTTAAACTCCTCTCCCCCGTCCACAGCAACTGTCCTTAAACTCCTCTCCCCATCCCCAACAACTGTCCTTAAACTCCTCTCCCCCGTCCACAGCAACTGTCCTTAAACTCCTCTCACCCGCCCCCAACAACTGTCCTTAAACTCCTCTCCCCCATCCCCAACAACTGTCCTTAAACTCCTGTCCCCATCCCCAACAACTGTCCTTAAACTCCTCTCCCCCATCCCCAACAACTATCCTAAAACTCCTCTCCCCGTCCCCAACAACTGTCCTTAAACTCCTCTACCCGTCCCCAACAACTGTCCTTAAACTCCTCTCCCCATCCCCAACAACTGTCCTTAAACTCCTCTCCCCCGTCCCCAACAACTGTCCTGAAACTCCTCTCCCCCGTCCCCAACAACTGTCCTAAAGCTCCTCTCCCCATCCCCAACAACTGTCCTTAAACTCCTCTCCCCCATCCCCAACAACTGTCCTTAAACTCCTCTCCCCCGTCCCCAACAACTGTCCTTAAACTCCGCTCCCCCATCCCCAACAACTGTCCTTAAACTCCTCTCCCCATCCCCAACAACTGTCCTTAAACTCCTCTCCCCCGTCCCCAACAACTGTCCTTAAACTCGTCGCGCCGTCCCCAACAACTGTCCTTAAACTCCTCTCCCCCATCCCCAGCAACTGTCCTTAAACTCCTCTCCCCCGTCCCCAACAACTGTCCTTAAACTCTTCTCCCCCGTCCCCAGCAACTGTCCTTAAGCTCCTCTCCCCGTCCGCAACAACTGTCATTAAGCTCCTCTCCCCCATCCCCAACAACTATCCTTAAACTCCTCTCCCCATCCCCAACAACTGTCCTTAAACTCACCTCCCTCGTCCCCAACAACTGTCCTTAAACTCCTCTCCCCTATCCCCAACAACTGTCCTTAAACTCCTCTCCCCATCCCCAACAACTATCCTTGAACTCCTCTCCCCTGTCCCCAACAACTGTCCTTAAACTCCTCTCCCCATCCCCAACAACTGTCCTTAAACTCCTCTCCCCCATCCCCAACAACTGTCCTTAAACTCCTCTCCCCCGTCCCCAACAACTGTCCTTAAACTCCGCTCCCCCATCCCCAACAACTGTCCTTAAACTCCTCTCCCCATCCCCAACAACTGTCCTTAAACTCCGCTCCCCCATCCCCAACAACTGTCCTTAAACTCCTCTCCCCATCCCCAACAACTGTCCTTAAACTCCTCTCCCCCGTCCCCAACAACTGTCCTTAAACTCGTCGCGCCGTCCCCAACAACTGTCCTTAAACTCCTCTCCCCCATCCCCAGCAACTGTCCTTAAACTCCTCTCCCCCGTCCCCAACAACTGTCCTTAAACTCTTCTCCCCCGTCCCCAGCAACTGTCCTTAAGCTCCTCTCCCCGTCCGCAACAACTGTCATTAAGCTCCTCTCCCCCATCCCCAACAACTGTCCTTAAACTTCTCTCCCCATCCCCAACAACTGTCCTTAAACTTCATTCCTCATTCCCAACAACTGTCCTTAAACTCCTCTCCCCATCCCCAACAACTGTCCTTAAACTTCATTCCTCATCCCCAACAACTGTCCTTAAACTCCTCTCCCCCATCCCCAACAACTGTCCTTAAACTTCATTCCTCATCCCCAACAACTGTCCTTAAACTCCTCTCCCCCATCCCCAACAACTGTCCTTAAACTCCTCGCCCACATCCCCAACAACTATCCTTAAACTCCTCTCCCCCGTCCCCAACAACTGTCCTTAAACTCCTCTCCCCATCCCCAACAACTGTCCTTAAACTCCTCTGCCCCATCCCCAACAACTGTCCTTAAACTCCTCTCCCCCGTCCCCAACAACTGTCCTTAAACTCCTCTCCCCCGTCCCCAACAATTGTCCTTAAACTCCTCTCCCCATCCCCAACAACTGTCCTTAAACTCCTCTCACCCATCCCCAACAAGTGTCCTTAAACCCCTCTCCCCCATCCCCAACAACTGTCCTTACACTCCTCACCCCCATCCCCAACAACTGTCCTTAATCTCCTCTCCCCATCCCCAACAACTGTCCTTAAACTCCTCTCCCCATCCCCAACAACTGTCCTTAAACTCCTCTCCCCCATCCCCAACAACTGTCCTTAAACTCCTGTCCCCATTACCAACAACTGTCCTGAAACTCCTCTCCCCCATCCCCAACAACTATCCTTAAACTCCGCTCCCCATCCCCAACAACTGTCCTTAAACTCCTCTCCCCCGTCCCCAACAACTGTCCTTAAACTCCTCTCCCCATCCCCAACAACTGTCCTTAAACTCCTCTCCCCCATCGCCAACAACTGTCCTTAAACTCCTCTCCCCATCCCCAACAACTGTCCTTAAACTCCTCTCCCCCGTCCCCAACAACTGTCCTTAAACTCCTCTCCCCATCCCCAACAACTGTCCTTAAACTCCTCTCCCCATCCCCAACAACTGTCCTTAAACTCCTCTCCCCCATCGCCAACAACTGTCCTTAAACTCCTCTCCCCATCCCCAACAACTGTCCTTAAACTCCTCTCCCCCGTCCCCAACAACTGTCCTTAAACTCCTCTCCCCATCCCCAACAACTGTCCTTAAACTCCTCTCCCCATCCCCAACAACTGTCCTTAAACTCCTTTCCCCCGTCCCCAACAACTGTCCTTAAGCTCCTCTTCCCCATCCCCAACAACTGTCCTTAAACCACTCTCCCCATCCCCAACAACTGTCCTTAAACTCCTCTCCCCATCCCCAACAACTGTCCTTAAACTCCTCTCCCCCATCCCCAACAACTGTCCTTAAACTCCTTTCCCCCGTCCCCAACAACTGTCCTTAAACACCTCTCCCCATCCCCAACAACTATCCTTAAACTCCTCTCCCCATCCCCAACAACTATCCTTAAACTCCTCTCCCCCGTCCACTGCAACTGTCCTTAAACTCCTCTCCCCGCCCCCAACAACTGTCCTTAAACTCCTCTCCCCCTCCCCAACAACTGTCCTTAAACTCCTGTCCCCCATCCCCAACAACTGTCCTTAAACTGCTCTCCACCATCCCCAACAACTGTCCTAAAACTCCTCTCCCCTTCCCCAACAACTGTCCTTAAACTCCTCTCCCCCGTCCCCAACAACTGTCCTTAAACTCCTCTCCCCCATCCCCAACAAGTGTCCTTAAACTCCTCTCCCCCATCCCCAACAACTGTCCTTAAACTCCTCTCCCGATCCACAACAACTGTCCTTAAACTCCTCTCCCCATCCCCAACAACTGTCCTTAAACTTCATTCCTCATCACCAACAACTGTCTTTAAACACCTCTCCCCATCCCCAACAACTGTCCTTAAACTTCATTCCTCATCCCCAACAACTGTCCTTAAACTCCTCTCCCCCATCCCCAACAACTGTCCTTAAACTTCATTCCTCATCCCCAACAACTGTCCTTAAACTCCTCTCCCCCATCCCCAACAACTGTCCTTAAACTCCTCTCCCCATACCCAACAACTGTCCTTAAACTCCTCTCCCCCATCCCCAACAACTGTCCTTAAACTCCTCTCCCCATCCCTAACAATTGTCCTTAAACTCCTCTCCCCATCCCCAACAACTGTCCTTAAACTCCTCTACCCCATCCCCAACAACTGTCCTTAAACTCCTGTCCCCATTACCAACAACTGTCCTTAAACTCCTCTCCCCCATCCCCAACAACTATCCTTAAACTCCTCTCCCCATCCCCAACAACTGTCCTTAAACTCACCTCCCTCGTCCCCAACAACTGTCCTTAAACTCCTCTCCCCTATCCCCAACAACTGTCCTTAAACTCCTCTCCCCATCCCCAACAACTATCCTTGAACTCCTCTCCCCTGTCCCCAACAACTGTCCTTAAACTCCTCTTCCCATCCCCAACAACTGTACTTAAACTCCTCTCCCCATCACCAACAACTGTCCTTAAGCTCCTCTCCCCCATCCCCAACAACTGTCCTTAAACTCCTCTCCCCCATCCCCAACAACTGTCCTTAAACTCCTCTCCCCATCACCAACAACTGTCCCTTAAACTCCTCTCCCCATCCCCAACAACTGTCCTTAAACTCCTCTCCCCCGTCCACAGCAACTGTCCTTAAACTCCTCTCCCCATCCCCAACAACTGTCCTTAAACTCCTCTCCCCCGTCCACAGCAACTGTCCTTAAACTCCTCTCACCCGCCCCCAACAACTGTCCTTAAACTCCTCTCCCCCATCCCCAACAACTGTCCTTAAACTCCTGTCCCCATCCCCAACAACTGTCCTTAAACTCCTCTCCCCCATCCCCAACAACTATCCTGAAACTCCTCTCCCCGTCCCCAACAACTGTCCTTAAACTCCTCTACCCGTCCCCAACAACTGTCCTTAAACTCCTCTCCCCATCCCCAACAACTGTCCTTAAACTCCTCTCCCCCGTCCCCAACAACTGTCCTGAAACTCCTCTCCCCCGTCCCCAACAACTGTCCTAAAGCTCCTCTCCCCATCCCCAACAACTGTCCTTAAACTCCTCTCCCCCATCCCCAACAACTGTCCTTAAACTCCTCTCCCCCGTCCCCAACAACTGTCCTTAAACTCCGCTCCCCCATCCCCAACAACTGTCCTTAAACTCCTCTCCCCATCCCCAACAACTGTCCTTAAACTCCTCTCCCCCGTCCCCAACAACTGTCCTTAAACTCGTCGCGCCGTCCCCAACAACTGTCCTTAAACTCCTCTCCCCCATCCCCAGCAACTGTCCTTAAACTCCTCTCCCCCGTCCCCAACAACTGTCCTTAAACTCTTCTCCCCCGTCCCCAGCAACTGTCCTTAAGCTCCTCTCCCCGTCCGCAACAACTGTCATTAAGCTCCTCTCCCCCATCCCCAACAACTATCCTTAAACTCCTCTCCCCATCCCCAACAACTGTCCTTAAACTCACCTCCCTCGTCCCCAACAACTGTCCTTAAACTCCTCTCCCCTATCCCCAACAACTGTCCTTAAACTCCTCTCCCCATCCCCAACAACTATCCTTGAACTCCTCTCCCCTGTCCCCAACAACTGTCCTTAAACTCCTCTCCCCATCCCCAACAACTGTCCTTAAACTCCTCTCCCCCATCCCCAACAACTGTCCTTAAACTCCTCTCCCCCGTCCCCAACAACTGTCCTTAAACTCCGCTCCCCCATCCCCAACAACTGTCCTTAAACTCCTCTCCCCATCCCCAACAACTGTCCTTAAACTCCGCTCCCCCATCCCCAACAACTGTCCTTAAACTCCTCTCCCCATCCCCAACAACTGTCCTTAAACTCCTCTCCCCCGTCCCCAACAACTGTCCTTAAACTCGTCGCGCCGTCCCCAACAACTGTCCTTAAACTCCTCTCCCCCATCCCCAGCAACTGTCCTTAAACTCCTCTCCCCCGTCCCCAACAACTGTCCTTAAACTCTTCTCCCCCGTCCCCAGCAACTGTCCTTAAGCTCCTCTCCCCATCCGCAACAACTGTCATTAAGCTCCTCTCCCCCATCCCCAACAACTGTCCTTAAACTTCTCTCCCCATCCCCAACAACTGTCCTTAAACCTCATTCCTCATTCCCAACAACTGTCCTTAAACTCCTCTCCCCATCCCCAACAACTGTCCTTAAACTTCATTCCTCATCCCCAACAACTGTCCTTAAACTCCTCTCCCCCATCCCCAACAACTGTCCTTAAACTTCATTCCTCATCCCCAACAACTGTCCTTAAACTCCTCTCCCCCATCCCCAACAACTGTCCTTAAACTCCTCGCCCACATCCCCAACAACTATCCTTAAACTCCTCTCCCCCGTCCCCAACAACTGTCCTTAAACTCCTCTCCCCATCCCCAACAACTGTCCTTAAACTCCTCTGCCCCATCCCCAACAACTGTCCTTAAACTCCTCTCCCCCGTCCCCAACAACTGTCCTTAAACTCCTCTCCCCCGTCCCCAACAATTGTCCTTAAACTCCTCTCCCCATCCCCAACAACTGTCCTTAAACTCCTCTCACCCATCCCCAACAAGTGTCCTTAAACCCCTCTCCCCCATCCCCAACAACTGTCCTTACACTCCTCACCCCCATCCCCAACAACTGTCCTTAATCTCCTCTCCCCATCCCCAACAACTGTCCTTAAACTCCTCTCCCCATCCCCAACAACTGTCCTTAAACTCCTCTCCCCCATCCCCAACAACTGTCCTTAAACTCCTGTCCCCATTACCAACAACTGTCCTGAAACTCCTCTCCCCCATCCCCAACAACTATCCTTAAACTCCGCTCCCCATCCCCAACAACTGTCCTTAAACTCCTCTCCCCCGTCCCCAACAACTGTCCTTAAACTCCTCTCCCCATCCCCAACAACTGTCCTTAAACTCCTCTCCCCCATCGCCAACAACTGTCCTTAAACTCCTCTCCCCATCCCCAACAACTGTCCTTAAACTCCTCTCCCCCGTCCCCAACAACTGTCCTTAAACTCCTCTCCCCATCCCCAACAACTGTCCTTAAACTCCTCTCCCCATCACCAATAACTGTCCTTAAACTCCTCTCCCCATCCCCAACAACTGTCCTTAAACTCCTCTCCCCCATCCCCAACAACTGTCCTTAAACTCCTCTCCCCCGTCCCCAACTACTGTCCTTAAACTCCTCTCCCCATCCCCAACAACTGTCCTTAAACTCCTCTCCCCCATCCCCAACAACTGTCCTTAAACTCCTCTCCCCATCCCCAACAACTGTCCTTAAACTCCTCTCCTCCGTCCCCAACAACTGTCCTTAAACTCCTCTCCCCCATCCCCAACAACTGTCCTTAAACTCCTCTCCCCATCCCCAACAACTGTCCTTAAACTCCTCTCCCCGGTCCCCAACAACTGTCCTTAAACTCCTCTCCCCATCCCCAACAACTGTCCTTAAACTTCTCTGCCCCGTCCCCAACAACTGTCCTTAAACTCCTCTCCCCCATCCCCAACAACTGTCCTTAAACTCCTCTCCACCATCCCCAACAACTGTCCTTAAACTCCTCTCCCAATCCCCAACAACTGTCCTTAAACTACTCTCCCCCATCCCCAACAACTGTCCTTAAACCCCTCTCCCCGTCCCCAACAACTGTCCTTAAACTCCTCTCCCCCATCCTCAACAACTGTCCTTAACTCCTCTCCCCATCCCCAACAACTGTCCTTAAAATCCTCTCCCCCGTCCCCAACAACTGTCCTTAAACTCCTCTCCCCCATCCCCAACAACTGTCCTTAAACTCCTCTCCACATCACCAACAACTGTCCTTAAACTCCTCTCCCCCGTCCCCAACAACTGTCCTTAAACTCCTTTCCCCCGTCCCCAACACTGTCCTTAAACTCCTCTCCCCCATCCCCAACAACTGTCCGTAAACTCCTCTCCCCCATCCCCAACAAATGTCCTTAAACGCCTCTCCCCCATCCCCAACAACTGTCCTTAAACTCCTCTCCCCCGTCCCCAACAACTGTCCTTAAACTCCTCTCCCCCGTCCCCAACAACTGTCCTTAAACTCCTCTCCCCCATCCCCAACAACTGTCCTTAAACTCCTTTCCCCCGTCCCCAACAACTGTCCTTAAGCTCCTCCCCCATCACCAACAACTGTCCTTAAACCACTCTCCCCATCCCCAACAACTGTCCTTAAACTCCTCTCCCCATCCCCAACAACTGTCCTTAAACTCCTCTCCCCCATCCTCAACAACTGTCCTTAAACTCCTTTCCCCCGTCCCCAACAACTGTCCTTAAACACCTCTCCCCATCCCCAACAACTATCCTTAAACTCCTCTCTCCATCCCCAACAACTATCCTTAAACTCCTCTCCCCCGTCCACAGCAACTGTCCTTAAACTCCTCTCCCCGCCCCCAACAACTGTCCTTAAACTCCTCTCCCCGTCCCCAACAACTGTCCTTAAACTCCTGTCCCCCATCCCCAACAACTGTCCTTAAACTGCTCTCCACCATCCCCAACAACTGTCCTAAAACTCCTCTCCCCTTCCCCAACAACTGTCCTTAAACTCCTCTCCCCCGTCCCCAACAACTGTCCTTAAACTCCTCTCCCCCATCCCCAACAAGTGTCCTTAAACTCCTCTCCCCCATCCCCAACAACTGTCCTTAAACTCCTCTCCCCATCCACAACAACTGTCCTTAAACTCCTCTCCCCATCCCCAACAACTGTCCTTAAACTTCATTCCTCATCACCAACAACTGTCTTTAAACTCCTCTCCCCATCCCCAACAACTGTCCTTAAACTTCATTCCTCATCCCCAACAACTGTCCTTAAACTCCTCTCCCCCATCCCCAACAACTGTCCTTAAACTTCATTCCTCATCCCCAACAACTGTCCTTAAACTCCTCTCCCCCATCCCCAACAACTGTCCTTAAACTCCTCTCCCCATACCCAACAACTGTCCTTAAACTCCTCTCCCCCATCCCCAACAACTGTCCTTAAACTCCTCTCCCCATCCCTAACAATTGTCCTTAAACTCCTCTCCCCATCCCCAACAACTGTCCTTAAACTCCTCTACCCCATCCCCAACAACTGTCCTTAAACTCCTGTCCCCATTACCAACAACTGTCCTTAAACGCCTCTCCCCCATCCCCAACAGCTATCCTTAAACTCCTCTCCCCATCCCCAACAACTGTCCTTAAACTCACCTCCCTCGTCCCCAACAACTGTCCTTAAACTCCTCTCCCCTATCCCCAACAACTGTCCTTAAACTCCTCTCCCCATCCCCAACAACTATCCTTGAACTCCTCTCCCCTGTCCCCAACAACTGTCCTTAAACTCCTCTTCCCATCCCCAACAACTGTACTTAAACTCCTCTCCCCATCACCAACAACTGTCCTTAAACTCCTCTCCCCCATCCCCAACAACTGTCCTTAAACTCCTCTCCCCCGTCCCCAACAACTGTCCTTAAACTCCTCTCCCCATCACCAACAACTGTCCCTTAAACTCCTCTCCCCATCCCCAACAACTGTCCTTAAACTCCTCTCCCCCGTCCACAGCAACTGTCCTTAAACTCCTCTCCCCATCCCCAACAACTGTCCTTAAACTCCTCTCCCCCGTCCACAGCAACTGTCCTTAAACTCCTCTCACCCGCCCCCAACAACTGTCCTTAAACTCCTCTCCCCCATCCCCAACAACTGTCCTTAAACTCCTGTCCCCATCCCCAACAACTGTCCTTAAACTCCTCTCCCCCATCCCCAACAACTATCCTAAAACTCCTCTCCCCGTCCCCAACAACTGTCCTTAAACTCCTCTACCCGTCCCCAACAACTGTCCTTAAACTCCTCTCCCCATCCCCAACAACTGTCCTTAAACTCCTCTCCCCCATCCCCAACAACTGTCCTGAAACTCCTCTCCCCCGTCCCCAACAACTGTCCTTAAACTCCTCTCCCCCATCCCCAACAACTGTCCTGAAACTCCTCTCCCCATCCCCAACAACTGTCCTTAAACTCCTCTCCCCCATCACCAACAACTGTCCTTAAACTCCTTTCCCCCGTCCCCAACAACTGTCCTTAAACTCCTCTCCCCCGTCCCCAACAACTGTCCTTAAACACCTTTCCCCCGTCCCCAACAAATGTCCTTAAACTCCTCTCCCCGTCCCCAACAACTGTCCTTAAACTCCTCTCCCCCATCCCCAACAACTGTCCTTAAACTCCTCTCCCCCATCCCCAACAACTGTCCTTAAACTCCTCTCCCCATCCCCAACAACTGTCCTTAAACTCCTCGCCCCATCCCCAACAACAGTCCTTAAACTCGTCTCCCCATCCCCAACAACTGTCCTTAAACTCCTCTCCCCATCCCCAACAACTGTCCTAAAGCTCCTCTCCCCATCCCCAACAACTGTCCTTAAACTCCTCTCCCCCATCCCCAACAACTGTCCTTAAACTCCTCTCCCCCGTCCCCAACAACTGTCCTTAAACTCCGCTCCCCCATCCCCAACAACTGTCCTTAAACTCCTCTCCCCATCCCCAACAACTGTCCTTAAACTCCTCTCCCCCGTCCCCAACAACTGTCCTTAAACTCGTCGCCCCGTCCCCAACAACTGTCCTTAAACTCCTCTCCCCCATCCCCAGCAACTGTCCTGAAACTCCTCTCCCCCGTCCCCAACAACTGTCCTTAAACTCCTCTCCCCCGTCCCCAGCAACTGTCCTTAAGCTCCTCTCCCCGTCCGCAACAACTGTCCTTAAGCTCCTCTCCCCCATCCCCAACAACTGTCCTTAAACTTCTCTCCCCATCCCCAACAACTGTCCTTAAACTTCATTCCTCATTCCCAACAACTGTCCTTAAACTCCTCTCCCCATCCCCAACAACTGTCCTTAAACTTCATTCCTCATCCCCAACAACTGTCCTTAAACTCCTCTCCCCCATCCCCAACAACTGTCCTTAAACTTCATTCCTCATCCCCAACAACTGTCCTTAAACTCCTCTCCCCCATCCCCAACAACTGTCCTTAAAGTCCTCGCCCACATCCCCAACAACTATCCTTAAACTCCTCTCCCCCGTCCCCAACAACTGTCCTTAAACTCCTCTCCCCATCCCCAACAACTGTCCTTAAACTCCTCTCCCCCATCCCCAATAACTGTCCTTAAACTCCTCTCCACCATCCCCAACAACTATCCTTAAACTCCTCTCCCCCGTCCACAGCAACTGTCCTTAAACTCCTCTCCCCATCCCCAACAACTGTCCTTAAACTCCTCTCCTCCGTCCACAGCAGCTGTCCTTAAACTCCTCTCCCCTGTCCCCAACAACTGTCCTTAAACTCCTCTCCCCATCCCCAACAACTGTCCTTAAACTCCTCTCCCCATCCCCAACAACTGTCCTTAAACTCCTCTCCCCATCCCCAACAACTGTCCTTAAACCCCTCTCCCCCATCCCCAACAACTGTCCTTAAACTCCTCTCCCCCGTCCCCAACAACTGTCCTTAAACTCCTCTCCCCATCCCATACAACTGTCCTTAAACTCCTCTCCCCCGTCCCCAACAACTGTCCTTAAACTCCTCTCCCCCATCCCCAACAACTGTCCTTAAACTCCTCTCCCCATCCCCAACAACTGTCCTTAAACTCCTCTCCCCCATCCCCAACAACTGTCCTTAAACTCCTTTCCCCCGTCCCCAACAACTGTCCTTAAACTCCTCTCCCCCGTCCCCAACAACTGTCCTTAAACTCCTCTCCCCCATCCCCAACAACTGTCCTTTAACTCCTCTCCCCGTCCCCAACAACTGTCCTTAAACTCCTCTCCCCCATCCCCAACAACTGTCCTTAAACTCCTCTCCCCCATCCCCAACAACTGTCCCTTAAACTCCTCGCCCCATCCCCAACAACTGTCCTTAAACTCCTCTCCCCCATCCCCAACAACTGTCCCTTAAACTCCTCGCCCCATCCCCAACAACTGTCCTTAAACTCCTCTCCCCCGTCCACAGCAACTGTCCTTAAACTCCTCTCCCCATCCCGAACAACTGTCCTTAAACCCCTCTCCCCCGTCCACAGCAACTGTCCTTAAACTCCTCTCCCCATCCCCAACAACTGTCCTTAAACTCCTCTCCCCCGTCCACAGCAGCTGTCCTTAAACTCCTCTCCCCCGCCCCCAACAACTGTCCTTAAACTCCTCTCCCCATCCCCAACAACTGTCCTTAAACTCCTCTCCCCATCCCCAACAACTGTCCTTAAACTCCTCTCCCCATCCCCAACAACTGTCCTTAAACTCCTCTCCCCCGTCCCCAACAACTGTCCTTAAACTCCTCTCCCCATCCCATACAACAGTCCTTAAACTCCTCTCCCCCGTCCCCAACAACTGTCCTTAAACTCCTCTCCCCCATCCCCAACAACTGTCCTTAAACTCCTCTCCCCATCCCCAACAACTGTCCTTAAACTCCTCTCCCCCATCCCCAACAACTGTCCTTAAACTCCTTTCCCCCGTCCCCAACAACTGTCCTTAAACTCCTCTCCCCCGTCCCCAACAACTGTTCTTAAACTCCTCTCCCCCATCCCCAACAACTGCCTTAAACTCCTCTCCCCCGTCCCCAGCAACTGTCCTGAAACTCCTCTCCCCCATCCCCAACAACTGTCCTTAAACCCCTCTCCCCCATCCCCAACAACTGTCCTTAAACCCCTCTCCCCATCCCCAACAACTGTCCTTAAACTCCATTCCTCATCCCCAACAACTGTCCTTAAACTCCTCTCCCCATCCCCAACAACTATCCTTAAACTCCTCTCCCCCATCCCCAACAACTGTCCTTAAACTCCTCTCCCCATCCGCAACAACTGTCCTTAAACTCCTCTCCCCATCCCCAACAACTGTTCTTAAACTCCTCTCCCCCATCCCCAACAACTGTCCTTAAACTCCTCTCCCCCATCCCCAACAACTGTCCTTAAACTCCTCTCCCCATCCCCAACAACTGTCCTTAAACTACTCTCCACCAGCCCCAACAACTGTCCTTAAACTCCTCTCCCCATCCCAAACAACTGTCCTTAAACTCCTCGCCCCATCCCCAACAACTGTCCTTAAACTCCTCTCCCCGTCCCCAACAACTGTCCTTAAACTCCTCTCCCCATCCCCAACAACTGTCCTTAAACTACTCTCCACCATCCCCAACAACTGTCCTTAAACTCCTCTCCCCATCCCCAACAACTGTCCTTAAACTCCTCGCCCCATCCCCAACAACAGTCCTTAAACTCGTCTCCCCATCCCCAACAACTGTCCTTAAACTCCTCTCCCCATCCCCAACAACTGTCCTAAAGCTCCTCTCCCCATCCCCAACAACTGTCCTTAAACTCCTCTCCCCCATCCCCAACAACTGTCCTTAAACTCCTCTCCCCCGTCCCCAACAACTGTCCTTAAACTCCGCTCCCCCATCCCCAACAACTGTCCTTAAACTCCTCTCCCCATCCCCAACAACTGTCCTTAAACTCCTCTCCCCCGTCCCCAACAACTGTCCTTAAACTCGTCGCCCCGTCCCCAACAACTGTCCTTAAACTCCTCTCCCCCATCCCCAGCAACTGTCCTGAAACTCCTCTCCCCCGTCCCCAACAACTGTCCTTAAACTCCTCTCCCCCGTCCCCAGCAACTGTCCTTAAGCTCCTCTCCCCGTCCGCAACAACTGTCCTTAAGCTCCTCTCCCCCATCCCCAACAACTGTCCTTAAACTTCTCTCCCCATCCCCAACAACTGTCCTTAAACTTCATTCCTCATTCCCAACAACTGTCCTTAAACTCCTCTCCCCATCCCCAACAACTGTCCTTAAACTTCATTCCTCATTCCCAACAACTGTCCTTAAACTCCTCTCCCCCATCCCCAACAACTGTCCTTAAACTTCATTCCTCATCCCCAACAACTGTCCTTAAACTCCTCTCCCCCATCTCCAACAACTGTCCTTAAACTCCTCGCCCACATCCCCAACAACTGTCCTTAAACTCCTCTCCCCCGTCCCCAACAACTATCCTTAAACTCCTCTTCCCCGTCCACAGCAACTGTCCTTAAACTCCTCTCCCCATCACCAACAACTGTCCCTTAAACTCCTCGCCCCATCCCCAACAACTGTCCTTAAACTCCTCGCCCCATCCCCAACAACTGTCCTTAAACTCCTCTCCCCATCCCGAACAACTGTCCTTAAACTCCTCTCCCCCGTCCACAGCAGCTGTCCTTAAACTCCTCCCCCATCACCAACAACTGTCCTTAAACTCCTATCCCATCACCAACAACTGTCCGTAAACTCCTCTCCCCTGTCCACAGCAACTGTCCTTAAACTCCTCTCCCCATCCCCAACAACTGTCCTTAAACTCCTCTCCTCCGTCCACAGCAGCTGTCCTTAAACTCCTCTCACCTGTCCCCAACAACTGTCCTTAAACTCCTCTCCCCATCCCCAACAACTGTCCTGAAACTCCTCTCCCCATCCCCAACAACTGTCCTTAAACTCCTCTCCCCCGTCCCCAACAACTGTCCTTAAACTCCTCTCCCCCATCCCCAACAACTGTCCTTAAACTCCTCTCCCCATCCCCAACAACTGTCCTTAAACTCCTCTCCCCCATCCCCAACAACTGTCCTTAAACTCCTTTCCCCCGTCCCCAACAACTGTCCTTAAACTCCTCTCCCCCGTCCCCAACAACTGTCCTTAAACTCCTCTCCCCCATCCCCAACAACTGTCCTTTAACTCCTCTCCCCGTCCCCAACAACTGTCCTTAAACTCCTCTCCCCCATCCCCAACAACTGTCCTTAAACTCCTCTCCCCCATCCCCAACAACTGTCCTTAAACTCCTCTCCCCATCCCCAACAACTGTCCTTAAACTACTCTCCACCATCCCCAACAACTGTCCTTAAACTCCTCTCCCCATCCCCAACAACTGTCCTTAAACTCCTCGCCCCATCCCCAACAACTGTCCTTGAACTCCTCTCCCCGTCCCCAACAACTGTCCTTAAACTCCTCTCCCCATCCCCAACAACTGTCCTTAAACTCCTCGCCCCATCCCCAACAACAGTCCTTAAACTCGTCTCCCCATCCCCAACAACTGTCCTTAAACTCCTATCCCCGTCCCCAACAACTGTCCTTAAACTCCTCTCCCCATCCCCAACAACTGTCCTTAAACTACTCTCCACCATCCCCAACAACTGTCCTTAAACTCCTCTCCCCATCCCCAACAACTGTCCTTAAACTCCTCGCCCCATCCCCAACAACAGTCCTTAAACTTCTCTCCCCATCCCCAACAACTGTCCTTAAACTTCATTCCTCATTCCCAACAACTGTCCTTAAACTCCTCTCCCCATCCGCAACAACTGTCCTTAAACTTCATTCCTCATCCCCAACAACTGTACTTAAACTCCTCTCCCCCATCCCCAACAACTGTCCTTAAACTTCATTCCTCATCCCCAACAACTGTCCTTAAACTCCTCTCCCCATCCCCAACAACTGTCCTTAAACTCCTCGCCCACATCCCCAACAACTATCCTTAAACTCCTCTCCCCCGTCCCCAACAACTGTCCTTAAACTCCTCTCCCCAACCCCAACAACTGTCCTTAAACTCCTCTCCCCCATCCCCAATAACTGTCTTAAACTCCTCTCCACCATCCCCAACAACTATCCTTAAACTCCTCTCCCCCGTCCACAGCAACTGTCCTTAAACTCCTCTCCCCATCACCAACAACTGTCCCTTAAACTCCTCGCCCCATCCCCAACAACTGTCCTTAAACTCCTCTCCCCCGTCCACAGCAACTGTCCTTAAACTCCTCTCCCCATCCCCAACAACTGTCCTTAAACTCCTCTCCCCCGTCCACAGCAACTGTCCTTAAACTCCTCTCCCCATCCCCAACAACTATCCTTAAACTCCTCTCCCCCGTCCACAGCAACTGTCCTTAAACTCCTCTCCCCATCACCAACAACTGTCCCTTAAACTCCTCGCCCCATCCCCAACAACTGTCCTTAAACTCCTCTCCCCCGTCCACAGCAACTGTCCTTAAACTCCTCTCCCCATCCCGAACAACTGTCCTTAAACTCCTCTCCCATCCCCAACAACTGTCCTTAAACTCCTCTCCCCCATCCACAGCAACTGTCCTTAAACTCCTCTCCCCATCCCCAACAACTGTCCTTAAACTCCTCTCCCCCATCCACAGCAACTGTCCTTAAACTCCTCTCCCCATCCCGAACAACTGTCCTTAAACTCCTCTCCCCCGTCCACAACAACTGTCCTTAAACTCCTCCCCCATCACCAACAACTGTCCTTAAACTCCTGTCCCATCACCAACAACTGTCCGTAAACTCCTCCCCCATCACCAACAACTGTCCTTAAACTCCTGTCCCATCACCAACAACTGTCCGTAAACTCCTCTCCCCCGTCCACAGCAACTGTCCTTAAACTCCTCTCCCCATCCCCAACAACTGTCCTTGAACTCCTCTCCTCCGTCCACAGCAGCTGTCCTTAAACTCCTCTCCCCTGTCCCCAACAACTGTCCTTAAACTCCTCTCCCCATCCCCAACAACTGTCCTTAAACTCCTCTCCCCATCCCCAACAACTGTCCTTAAACTCCTCTCCCCATCCCCAACAACTGTCCTTAAACTCCTCTCCCCCGTCCCCAACAACTGTCCTTAAACTCCTCTCCCCATCCCATACAACAGTCCTTAAACTCCTCTCCCCCGTCCCCAACAACTGTCCTTAAACTCCTCTCCCCCATCCCCAACAACTGTCCTTAAACTCCTCTCCCCATCCCCAACAACTGTCCTTAAACTCCTCTCCCCCATCCCCAACAACTGTCCTTAAACTCCTTTCCCCCGTCCCCAACAACTGTCCTTAAACTCCTCTCCCCCGTCCCCAACAACTGTCCTTAAACTCCTCTCCCCCATCCCCAACAACTGCCTTAAACTCCTCTCCCCCGTCCCCAGCAACTGTCCTGAAACTCCTCTCCCCCATCCCCAACAACTGTCCTTAAACCTCTCTCCCCCATCCCCAACAACTGTCCTTAAACCCCTCTCCCCATCCCCAACAACTGTCCTTAAACTCCATTCCTCATCCCCAACAACTGTCCTTAAACTCCTCTCCCCATCCCCAACAACTATCCTTAAACTCCTCTCCCCCATCCCCAACAACTGTCCTTAAACTCCTCTCCCCATCCCCAACAACTATCCTTAAACTCCTCTCCCCCATCCCCAACAACTATTTTTAAACTCCTCTCCCCATCCCCAACAACTGTCCTTAAATTCCTCTCCTCGGTCCACAGCAGCTGTCCTTAAACTCCTCTCCCCTGTCCCCAACAACTGTCCTTAAACTCCTCTCCCCATCCCCAACAACTGTTCTTAAACTCCTCTCCCCATCCCCAACAACTGTCCTTAAACTCCTCTCCCCATCCCCAACAACTGTCCTTAAACTCCTCTCCCCCGTCCCCAACAACTGTCCTTAAATTCCTCTCCCCATCCCATGCAACAGTCCTTAAACTCCTCTCCCCCGTCCCCAACAACTGTCCTTAAACTCCTCTCCCCCATCCCCAACAACTGTCCTTAAACTCCTCTCCCCATCCCCAACAACTGTCCTTAAACTCCTCTCCACATCCCCAACAACTGTCCTTAAACTCCTCTCCCCCGTCCCCAACAACTGTACTTAAACTCCTCTCCCCCGTCCCCAACAACTGTCCTTAAACTCCTCTCCACATCCCCAACAACTGTCCTTAAACGCCTCTCCCCGTCCCCAACAACTGTCCTTAAACTCCTCTCCCCTGTCCCCAACAACTGTCCTTAAACTCCTCTCCCCGTCCCCAACAACTGTCCTTAAACTCCTCTCCCCGTCCCCAACAACTGTCCTTAAACTCCTCTCCCCCGTCCCCAACAACTGTCCTTAAACTCCTCTCCCCTGTCCCCAACAACTGTCCTTAAACTCCTCTCCCCGTCCCCAACAACTGTCCTTAAACTCCTCTCCCCCGTCCCCAACAACTGTCCTTAAACTCCTCTCCCCTGTCCCCAACAACTGTCCTTAAACTCCTCTCCCCGTCCCCAACAACTGTCCTTAAACTCCTCCCCCATCACCAACAACTGTCCTTAAACTCCTATCCCATCACCAACAACTGTCCGTAAACTCCTCTCCCCCGTCCACAGCAACTGTCCTTAAACTCCTCTCCTCCGTCCACAGCAGCTGTCCTTAAACTCCTCTCCCCTGTCCCCAACAACTGTCCTTAAACTCCTCTCCTCCGTCCACAGCAGCTGTCCTTAAACTCCTCTCCCCCATCCCCAACAACTGTCCTTAAACTCCTCTCCTCCGTCCACAGCAGCTGTCCTTAAACTCCTCTCCCCTGTCCCCAACAACTGTCCTTAAACTCCTCTCCCCATCCCCAACAACTGTCCTTAAACTCCTCTCCCCATCCCCAACAACTGTCCTTAAACTCCTCTCCCCCATCCCCAACAACTGTCCTTAAACTCCTCTCCCCCGTCCCCAACAACTGTCCTTAAACTCCTCTCCCCATCCCATACAACTGTCCTTAAACTCCTCTCCCCCGTCCCCAACAACTGTCCTTAAACTCCTCTCCCCCATCCCCAACAACTGTCCTTAAACTCCTCTCCCCATCCCCAACAACTGTCCTTAAACTCCTCTCCCCCATCCCCAACAACTGTCCTTAAACTCCTTTCCCCCGTCCCCAACAACTGTCCTTAAACTCCTCTCCCCCGTCCCCAACAACTGTCCTTAAACTCCTCTCCCCCATCCCCAACAACTGTCCTTTAACTCCTCTCCCCATCCCCAACAACTGTCCTTAAACTCCTCTCCCCCGTCCCCAACAACTGTCCTTAAATTCCTCTCCCCATCCCATGCAACAGTCCTTAAACTCCTCTCCCCCGTCCCCAACAACTGTCCTTAAACTCCTCTCCCCCATCCCCAACAACTGTCCTTAAACTCCTCTCCCCATCCCCAACAACTGTCCTTAAACTCCTCTCCACATCCCCAACAACTGTCCTTAAACTCCTCTCCCCCGTCCCCAACAACTGTACTTAAACTCCTCTCCCCCGTCCCCAACAACTGTCCTTAAACTCCTCTCCACATCCCCAACAACTGTCCTTAAACGCCTCTCCCCGTCCCCAACAACTGTCCTTAAACTCCTCTCCCCTGTCCCCAACAACTGTCCTTAAACTCCTCTCCCCGTCCCCAACAACTGTCCTTAAACTCCTCTCCCTGTCCCCAACAACTGTCCTTAAACTCCTCTCCCCGTCCCCAACAACTGTCCTTAAACTCCTCTCCCCGTCCCCAACAACTGTCCTTAAACTCCTCTCCCCCGTCCCCAACAACTGTCCTTAAACTCCTCTCCCCTGTCCCCAACAACTGTCCTTAAACTCCTCTCCCCGTCCCCAACAACTGTCCTTAAACTCCTCTCCCCCGTCCCCAACAACTGTCCTTAAACTCCTCTCCCCTGTCCCCAACAACTGTCCTTAAACTCCTCTCCCCGTCCCCAACAACTGTCCTTAAACTCCTCCCCCATCACCAACAACTGTCCTTAAACTCCTATCCCATCACCAACAACTGTCCGTAAACTCCTCTCCCCCGTCCACAGCAACTGTCCTTAAACTCCTCTCCTCCGTCCACAGCAGCTGTCCTTAAACTCCTCTCCCCTGTCCCCAACAACTGTCCTTAAACTCCTCTCCTCCGTCCACAGCAGCTGTCCTTAAACTCCTCTCCCCCATCCCCAACAACTGTCCTTAAACTCCTCTCCTCCGTCCACAGCAGCTGTCCTTAAACTCCTCTCCCCTGTCCCCAACAACTGTCCTTAAACTCCTCTCCCCATCCCCAACAACTGTCCTTAAACTCCTCTCCCCATCCCCAACAACTGTCCTTAAACTCCTCTCCCCCATCCCCAACAACTGTCCTTAAACTCCTCTCCCCCGTCCCCAACAACTGTCCTTAAACTCCTCTCCCCATCCCATACAACTGTCCTTAAACTCCTCTCCCCCGTCCCCAACAACTGTCCTTAAACTCCTCTCCCCCATCCCCAACAACTGTCCTTAAACTCCTCTCCCCATCCCCAACAACTGTCCTTAAACTCCTCTCCCCCATCCCCAACAACTGTCCTTAAACTCCTTTCCCCCGTCCCCAACAACTGTCCTTAAACTCCTCTCCCCCGTCCCCAACAACTGTCCTTAAACTCCTCTCCCCCATCCCCAACAACTGTCCTTTAACTCCTCTCCCCGTCCCCAACAACTGTCCTTAAACTCCTCTCCCCCATCCCCAACAACTGTCCTTAAACTCCTCTCCCCCATCCCGAACAACTGTCCTTAAACTCCTCTCCCCATCCCCAACAACTGTCCTTAAACTACTCTCCACCATCCCCAACAACTGTCCTTAAACTCCTCTCCCCATCCCCAACAACTGTCCTTAAACTCCTCGCCCCATCCCCAACAACTGTCCTTGAACTCCTCTCCCCGTCCCCAACAACTGTCCTTAAACTCCTCTCCCCATCCCCAACAACTGTCCTTAAACTACTCTCCACCATCCCTAACAACTGTCCTTAAACTCCTCTCCCCATCCCCAACAACTGTCCTTAAACTCCTCGCCCCATCCCCAACAACAGTCCTTAAACTCGTCTCCCCATCCCCAACAACTGTCCTTAAACTCCTATCCCCGTCCCCAACAACTGTCCTTAAACTCCTCTCCCCATCCCCAACAACTGTCCTTAAACTACTCTCCACCATCCCCAACAACTGTCCTTAAACTCCTCTCCCCATCCCCAACAACTGTCCTTAAACTCCTCGCCCCATCCCCAACAACAGTCCTTAAACTTCTCTCCCCATCCCCAACAACTGTCCTTAAACTTCATTCCTCATTCCCAACAACTGTCCTTAAACTCCTCTCCCCATCCCCAACAACTGTCCTTAAACTTCATTCCTCATCCCCAACAACTGTACTTAAACTCCTCTCCCCCATCCCCAACAACTGTCCTTAAACTTCATTCCTCATCCCCAACAACTGTCCTTAAACTCCTCTCCCCATCCCCAACAACTGTCATTAAACTCCTCGCCCACATCCCCAACAACTATCCTTAAACTCCTCTCCCCCGTCCCCAACAACTGTCCTTAAACTCCTCTCCCCAACCCCAACAACTGTCCTTAAACTCCTCTCCCCCATCCTCAACAACTGTCCTTAAACTCCTCTCCCCAACCCCAATAACTGTCTTAAACTCCTCTCCACCATCCCCAACAACTATCCTTAAACTCCTCTCCCCCGTCCACAGCAACTGTCCTTAAACTCCTCTCCCCATCACCAACAACTGTCCCTTAAACTCCTCGCCCCATCCCCAACAACTGTCCTTAAACTCCTCTCCCCCGTCCACAGCAACTGTCCTTAAACTTCTCTCCCCCGTCCACAGCAGCTGTCCTTAAACTCCTCCCCCATCACCAACAACTGTCCTTAAACTCCTGTCCCATCACCAACAACTGTCCGTAAACTCCTCTCCCCCGTCCACAGCAACTGTCCTTAAACTCCTCTCCCCATCCCCAACAACTGTCCTTGAACTCCTCTCCTCCGTCCACAGCAGCTGTCCTTAAACTCCTCTCCCCTGTCCCCAACAACTGTCCTTAAACTCCTCTCCCCATCCCCAACAACTGTCCTTAAACTCCTCTCCCCATCCCCAACAACTGTCCTTAAACTCCTCTCCCCATCCCCAACAACTGTCCTTAAACTCCTCTCCCCCGTCCCCAACAACTGTCCTTAAACTCCTCTCCCCATCCCATACAACAGTCCTTAAACTCCTCTCCCCCGTCCCCAACAACTGTCCTTAAACTCCTCTCCCCCATCCCCAACAACTGTCCTTAAACTCCTCTCCCCATCCCCAACAGCTGTCCTTAAACTCCTCTCCCCCATCCCCAACAACTGTCCTTAAACTCCTTTCCCCCGTCCCCAACAACTGTCCTTGAACTCCTCTCCCCCGTCACCAACAACTGTCCTTAAACTCCTCTCCCCCATCCCCAACAACTGCCTTAAACTCCTCTCCCCAGTCCCCAGCAACTGTCCTGAAACTCCTCTCCCCCATCCCCAACAACTGTCCTTAAACCCCTCTCCCCCATCCCCAACAACTGTCCTTAAACCCCTCTCCCCATCCCCAACAACTGTCCTTAAACTCCATTCCTCATCCCCAACAACTGTCCTTAAACTCCTCTCCCCATCCCCAACAACTATCCTTAAACTCCTCTCCCCCATCCCCAACAACTGTCCTTAAACTCCTGTCCCCATCCCCAACAACTATCCTTAAACTCCTCTCCCCCATCCCCAACAACTGTCCTTAAACTCCTCTCCCCCATCCCCAACAACTATTTTTAAACTCCTCTCCCGATCCCCAACAACTGTCCTTAAACTCCTCTCCTCCGTCCACAGCAGCTGTCCTTAAACTCCTCTCCCCTGTCCCCAACAACTGTCCTTAAACTCCTCTCCCCATCCCCAACAACTGTTCTTAAACTCCTCTCCCCATCCCCAACAACTGTCCTTAAACTCCTCTCCCCATCCCCAACAACTGTCCTTAAACTCCTCTCCCCCGTCCCCAACAACTGTCCTTAAATTCCTCTCCCCATCCCATGCAACAGTCCTTAAACTCCTCTCCCCCGTCCCCAACAACTGTCCTTAAACTCCTCTCCCCCGTCCCCAACAACTGTCCTTAAACTCCTCTCCACATCCCCAACAACTGTCCTTAAACGCCTCTCCCCGTCCCCAACAACTGTCCTTAAACTCCTCTCCCCCATCCCCAACAAATGTCCTTAAACTCCTCTCCCCGTCCCCAACAACTGTCCTTAAACTCCTCTCCCCATCACCAACAACTGTCCTTAAACTCCTCTCCCCCATCCCCAACAAATGTCCTTAAACTCCTCTCCCCGTCCCCAACAACTGTCCTTAAACTCCTCTCCCCATCACCAACAACTGTCCTTAAACTCCTCTCCCCCATCCCCAACAAATGTCCTTAAACTCCTCTCCCCGTCCGCAACAACTGTCCTTAAACTCCTCTCCCCATCCCCAACAACTGTCCTTAAACTCCTCTCCCCCATCCCCAACAAATGTCCTTAAACTCCTCTCCCCCATCCCCAACAACTGTCCTTAAACTCCTCTCCCCATCACCAACAACTGTCCTTAAACTCCTCTCCCCCATCCCCAACAACTGTCCTTAAACTCCTCTCCCCCATCCCCAACAACTGTCCTTAAACTCCTCTCCCCCGTCCCCAACAACTGTCCTTAAACTCCTCTCCCCGTGCCCAACAACTGTCCTTAAACTCCTCTCCCCCGTCCCCAACAACTGTCCTTAAACTCCTCTCCCCATCCCCAACAACTGTCCTTAAACCCCTCTCCCCGTCCCCAACAAGTGTCCTTAAACTCCTCTCCCCATCCCCAACAACTGTCCTTAAACTCCACTCCACCGTCCCCAACAACTGTCCTTAAACTCCTCTCCCCATCCCCAACAACTGTCCTTAAATCCCTCTCCCCGTCGCCAACAACTGTCCTTAAACTCCTCTCCCCCATCCCCAACAACTGTCCTTAAACTCCTCTCCCCCGTCCCCAGCAACTGTCCTTAAGCTCAGCTCCCCCATCCCCAACAACTGTCCTTAAACTCCTCTCCCCCATCCCCAACAACTGTCCTTAAACTCCTCTCCCCCATCCCCAACAACTGTCCTTAAACTCCTCTCCCCATCCCCAACAACTGTCCTTAAACTCCTCTCCCCCGTCCCCAACAACTGTCCTTAAATTCCTCTCCCCATCCCATGCAACAGTCCTTAAACTCCTCTCCCCCATCCCCAACAACTGTCCTTAAACTCCTCTCCCCCATCCCCAACAACTGTCCTTAAACTCCTCTCCCCATCCCCAACAACTGTCCTTAAACTCCTCTCCACATCCCCAACAACTGTCCTTAAACTCCTCTCCCCCGTCCCCAACAACTGTCCTTAAACTCCTCTCCACATCCCCAACAACTGTCCTTAAACGCCTCTCCCCGTCCCCAACAACTGTCCTTAAACTACTCTCCACCATCCCCAACAAATGTCCTTAAACTCCTCTCCCCGTCCCCAACAACTGTCCTTAAACTCCTCTCCCCATCACCAACAACTGTCCTTAAACTCCTCTCCCCCATCCCCAACAACTATCCTTAAACTCCTCTCCCCCATCCCCAACAACTGTCCTTAAACTCCTCTCCCCCGTCCCCAACAACTGTCCTTAAACTCCTCTCCCCGTCCCCAACAACTGTCCTTAAACTCCTCTCCCCCGTCCCCAACAACTGTCCTTAAACTCCTCTCCCCATCCCCAACAACTGTCCTTAAACCCCTCTCCCCGTCCCCAACAAGTGTCCTTAAACTCCTCTCCCCATCCCCAACAACTGTCCTTAAACTCCACTCCACCGTCCCCAACAACTGTCCTTAAACTCCTCTCCCCATCCCCAACAACTGTCCTTAAATCCCTCTCCCCGTCGCCAACAACTGTCCTTAAACTCCTCTCCCGAATCCCCAACAACTGTCCTTAAACTCCTCTCCCCCGTCCCCAGCAACTGTCCTTAAGCTCAGCTCCCCCATCCCCAACAACTGTCCTTAAACTCCTCTCCCCCATCCCCAACAACTGTCCTTAAACTCCTCACCCCCATCCCCAACAACTGTCCTTAAACACCTCTCCCCATCCCCAACAACTGTCCTTAAGCTCCTCTCCCCCATCCCCAACAACTGTCCTTAAACTCCTCTCCCCCATCCCCAACAACTGTCCTTAAACTCCTCTCCCCCATCCCCAACAACTGTCCTTAAACTCCTCTCCCCATCCCCAACAACTGTCCTTAAACTCCTCTCCCCCGTCCCCAACAACTGTCCTTAAACTCCTCTCCCCATCCCCAACAACTGTCCTTAAACTCCTCTCCCCCATCCCCAACAACTGTCCTTAAACTCCTCTCCCCCATCCCCAACAACTGTTCTTAAACTCCTCTCCCCATCCCCAACAACTGTCCTTAAACTCCTCTCCCCCATCCCCAACAACTGTCCTTAAACTCCTCTCCCCCGTCCCCAACAACTGTCCTTAAACTCCTCTCCCCATCCCCAACAACTGTCCTTAAACTCCTCTCCCCCATCCCCAACAACTGTCCTTAAACTCCTCTCCCCCGTCCCCAGCAACTGTCCTTAAGCTCCTCCCCCGTCCCCAACAACTGTCCTTAAGCTCCTCTCCCCCGTCCTGAACAACTGTCCTTAAACTCCTCTCCCCCGTCCGCAACAACTGTCCTTAAACTTCATTCCTCATCCCCAACAAATGTCCTTAAACTCCTCTTCCCCATCCCCAACATCTGTCCTTAAACTTCATTCCTCATCCCCAACAACTGTCCTTAAACTCCTCTCCCCATCCCCAACAACTGTCCTTAAACTTCATTCCTCATCCCCAACAACTGTCCTTAAACTCCTCTCCCCCATCCCCAACAACTGTCCTTAAACTTCATTCCTCATCACTAACAACTGTCCTTAAACTCCTCTCCCCCATCCCCAACAACTGTCCTTAAACTCCTCTCCCCCATCCCCAACAACTATCCTTAAACTCCTCTCCCTCGTCCACAGCAACTGTCCTTAAACTTCTCTCCCCATCACCAACAACTATCCTTAAACTCCTCTCCCCCGTCCACAGCAACTGTCCTTAAACTCCTCTCCACATCCCCAACAACTGTCCTTAAACTCCTCTCCCCCGTCCAAAGCAACTGTCCTTAAACTCCTCTCCCCATCCCCAACAACTGTCCTTAAACTCCTCTCCCCCATCCACAGCAACTGTCCTTAAACTCCTCTCCCCCGTCCCCAACAACTGTCCTTAAACTCCTCTCCCCATCCCCAACAACTGTCCTCAAACTCCTCTCCTCATCCCCAACAACTGTCCTTAAACTCCTCTCCCCCGTCCCCAACAACTGTCCTTAAACTCCTCTCCCCATCCCCAACAACTGTCCTTAAACTCCTCTCCCCCGTCCCCAACAACTGTCCTTAAACTCCTCTCCCCCATCCCCAACAACTGTCCTTAAATTCCTCTCCCCCGTCCCCAACAACTGTCCTTAAACTCCTCACCCCAGCCCCAACAACTGTCCATATACTCCTCTCCCCGTCCGCAACAACTGTCCTTAAACTCCTCTCCCCGTCCCCAACAACTGTCCTTAAACTCCTCTCCCCATCCCCAACAACTGTCCTTAAACTCCTCTCCCCCATCCCCAACAACTGTCCTTAAACCCCTCTCCCCCATCCCCAACAACTGTCCTTAAACCCCTCTCCCCATCCCCAACAACTGTCCTTAAACTCCATTCCTCATCCCCAACAACTGTCCTTAAACTCCTCTCCCCATCCCCAACAACTATCCTTAAACTCCTCTCCCCCATCCCCAACAACTGTCCTTAAACTCCTCTCCCCATCCCCAACAACTATCCTTAAACTCCTCTCCCCCATCCCCAACAACTGTCCTTAAACTCCTCTCCCCCATCCCCAACAACTATTTTTAAACTCCTCTCCCCATCCCCAACAACTGTCCTTAAACTCCTCTCCTCCGTCCACAGCAGCTGTCCTTAAACTCCTCTCCCCTGTCCCCAACAACTGTCCTTAAACTCCTCTCCCCATCCCCAACAACTGTTCTTAAACTCCTCTCCCCCGTCCCCAACAACTGTCCTTAAATTCCTCTCCCCATCCCATGCAACAGTCCTTAAACTCCTCTCCCCCGTCCCCAACAACTGTCCTTAAACTCCTCTCCCCCATCCCCAACAACTGTCCTTAAACTCCTCTCCCCATCCCCAACAACTGTCCTTAAACTCCTCTCCACATCCCCAACAACTGTCCTTAAACTCCTCTCCCCCGTCCCCAACAACTGTACTTAAACTCCTCTCCCCCGTCCCCAACAACTGTCCTTAAACTCCTCTCCACATCCCCAACAACTGTCCTTAAACTCCTCTCCCCCATCCCCAACAAATGTCCTTAAACTCCTCTCCCCGTCCCCAACAACTGTCCTTAAACTCCTCTCCCCGTCCCCAACAACTGTCCTTAAACTCCTCTCCCCCGTCCCCAACAACTGTCCTTAAACTCCTCTCCCCCGTCCCCAACAACTGTCCTTAAACTCCTCTCCCCCGTCCCCAACAACTGTCCTTAAACTCCTCTCCCCCATCCCCAATAACTGTCCTTAAACTCCTCTCCACCATCCCCAACAACTATCCTTAAACTCCTCTCCCCCGTCGACAGCAACTGTCCTTAAACTCCTCTCCCCCGTCCACAGCAACTGTCCTTAAACTCCTCCCCCATCACCAACAACTGTCCCTTAAACTCCTCGCCCCATCCCCAACAACTGTCCTTAAACTCCTCTCCCCCGTCCCCAACAACTGTCCTTAAACTCCTCTCCCCCATCCCCAACAACTGTCCTTAAACTCCTCTCCCCCGTCCCCAACAACTGTCCTTAAACTCCTCCCCCATCACCAACAACTGTCCTTAAACTCCTCTCCCCCGTCCCCAACAACTGTCCTTAAACTCCTCTCCCCCGTCCCCAACAACTGTCCTTAAACTACTCTCCCCCGTCCACAGCAGCTGTCCTTAAACTCCTCCCCCATCACCAACAACTGTCCTTAAACTCCTCTCCCCCGTCCCCAACAACTGTCCTTAAACTCCTATCCCATCACCAACAACTGTCCGTAAACTCCTCTCCCCCGTCCACAGCAACTGTCCTTAAACTCCTCTCCCCATCCCCAACAACTGTCCTTAAACTCCTCTCCTCCGTCCACAGCAGCTGTCCTTAAACTCCTCTCCCCTGTCCCCAACAACTGTCCTTAAACTCCTCTCCCCATCCCCAACAACTGTCCTTAAACTCCTCTCCCCATCCCCAACAACTGTCCTTAAACTCCTCTCCCCCATCCCCATCAACTGTCCTTAAACTCCTCTCCCCCGTCCCCAACAACTGTCCTTAAACTCCTCTCCCCATCCCATACAACTGTCCTTAAACTCCTCTCCCCCGTCCCCAACAACTGTCCTTAAACTCCTCTCCCCCATCCCCAACAACTGTCCTTAAACTCCTCTCCCCATCCCCAACAACTGTCCTTAAACTCCTCTCCCCCATCCCCAACAACTGTCCTTAAACTCCTTTCCCCCGTCCCCAACAACTGTCCTTAAACTCCTCTCCCCCGTCCCCAACAACTGTCCTTAAACTCCTCTCCCCCATCCCCAACAACTGTCCTTTAACTCCTCTCCCCATCCCCAACAACTGTCCTTAAACTCCTCTCCCCCATCCCCAACAACTGTCCTTAAACTCCTCTCCCCCATCCCGAACAACTGTCCTTAAACTCCTCTCCCCATCCCCAACAACTGTCCTTAAACTACTCTCCACCATCCCCAACAACTGTCCTTAAACTCCTCTCCCCATCCCCAACAACTGTCCTTAAACTCCTCGCCCCATCCCCAACAACTGTCCTTGAACTCCTCTCCCCGTCCCCAACAACTGTCCTTAAACTCCTCTCCCCATCCCCAACAACTGTCCTTAAACTACTCTCCACCATCCCCAACAACTGTCCTTAAACTCCTCTCCCCATCCCCAATAACTGTCCTTAAACTCCTCGCCCCATCCCCAACAACAGTCCTTAAACTCGTCTCCCCATCCCCAACAACTGTCCTTAAACTCCTATCCCCGTCCCCAACAACTGTCCTTAAACTCCTCTCCCCATCCCCAACAACTGTCCTTAAACTACTCTCCACCATCCCCAACAACTGTCCTTAAACTCCTCTCCCCATCCCCAACAACTGTCCTTAAACTCCTCGCCCCATCCCCAACAACAGTCCTTAAACTTCTCTCCCCATCCCGAACAACTGTCCTTAAACTTCATTCCTCATTCCCAACAACTGTCCTTAAACTCCTCTCCCCATCCCCAACAACTGTCCTTAAACTTCATTCCTCATCCCCAACAACTGTACTTAAACTCCTCTCCCCCATCCCCAACAACTGTCCTTAAACTTCATTCCTCATCCCCAACAACTGTCCTTAAACTCCTCTCCCCATCCCCAACAACTGTCATTAAACTCCTCGCCCACATCCCCAACAACTATCCTTAAACTCCTCTCCCCCGTCCCCAACAACTGTCCTTAAACTCCTCTCCCCAACCCCAACAACTGTCCTTAAACTCCTCTCCACCATCCCCAACAACTATCCTTAAACTCCTCTCCCCCGTCCACAGCAACTGTCCTTAAACTCCTCTCCCCATCACCAACAACTGTCCCTTAAACTCCTCGCCCCATCCCCAACAACTGTCCTTAAACTCCTCTCCCCCGTCCACAGCAACTGTCCTTAAACTCCTCTCCCCATCCCGAACAACTGTCCTTAAACTCCTCTCCCCATCCCCAACAACTGTCCTTAAACTCCTCTCCCCCATCCACAGCAACTGTCCTTAAACTCCTCTCCCCATCCCGAACAACTGTCCTTAAACTCCTCTCCCCGTCCACAGCAGCTGTCCTTAAACTCCTCCCCCATCACCAACAACTGTCCTTAAACTCCTGTCCCATCACCAACAACTGTCCGTAAACTCCTCTCCCCTGTCCCCAACAACTGTCCTTAAACTCCTCTCCCCATCCCCAACAACTGTCCTTAAACTCCTCTCCCCATCCCCAACAACTGTCCTTAAACTCCTCTCCCAATCCCCAACAACTGTCCTTAAACTCCTCTCCCCCGTCCCCAACAACTGTCCTTAAACTCCTCTCCCCATCCCATACAACAGTCCTTAAACTCCTCTCCCCAGTCCCCAGCAACTGTCCTGAAACTCCTCTCCCCCATCCCCAACAACTATCCTTAAACTCCTCTCCCCCATCCCCAACAACTGTCCTTAAACTCCTCTCCCCATCCCCAACAACTATCCTTAAACTCCTCTCCCCCATCCCCAACAACTGTCCTTAAACTCCTGTCCCCATCCCCAACAACTATCCTTAAACTCCTCTCCCCCATCCCCAACAACTGTCCTTAAACTCCTCTCCTCCATCCCCAACAACTATTTTTAAACTCCTCTCCCGATCCCCAACAACTGTCCTTAAACTCCTCTCCTCCGTCCACAGCAGCTGTCCTTAAACTCCTCTCCCCTGTCCCCAACAACTGTCCTTAAACTCCTCTCCCCATCCCCAACAACTGTTCTTAAACTCCTCTCCCCATCTCCAACAACTGTCCTTAAACTCCTCTCCCCATCCCCAACAACTGTCCTTAAACTCCTCTCCCCCGTCCCCAACAACTGTCCTTAAATTCCTCTCCCCATCCCATGCAACAGTCCTTAAACTCCTCTCCCCCGTCCCCAACAACTGTCCTTAAACTCCTCTCCCCCATCCCCAACAACTGTCCTTAAACTCCTCTCCCCCGTCCCCAACAACTGTCCTTAAATTCCTCTCCCCATCCCATGCAACAGTCCTTAAACTCCTCTCCACATCCCCAACAACTGTCCTTAAACTCCTCTCCCCCGTCCCCAACAACTGTCCTTAAACTCCTCTCCCCCGTCCCCAACAACTGTCCTTAAACTCCTCTCCACATCCCCAACAACTGTCCTTAAACTCCTCTCCCCCATCCCCAACAACTGTCCTTAAACGCCTCTCCCCGTCCCCAACAACTGTCCTTAAACTCCTCTCCCCCATCCCCAACAAATGTCCTTAAACTCCTCTCCCCGTCCCCAACAACTGTCCTTAAACTCCTCTCCCCATCACCAACAACTGTCCTTAAACTCCTCTCCCCCATCCCCAACAACTGTCCTTAAACTCCTCTCCCCCATCCCCAACAACTGTCCTTAAACTCCTCTCCCCCGTCCCCAACAACTGTCCTTAAACTCCTCTCCCCATCCCCAACAACTGTCCTTAAACTCCTCTCCCCCCGTCCCCAACAACTGTCCTTAAACTCCTCTCCCCATCCCCAACAACTGTCCTTAAACCCCTCTCCCCGTCCCCAACAAGTGTCCTTAAACTCCTCTCCCCATCCCCAACAACTGTCCTTAAACTCCACTCCACCGTCCCCAACAACTGTCCTTAAACTCCTCTCCCCATCCCCAACAACTGTCCTTAAATCCCTCTCCCCGTCGCCAACAACTGTCCTTAAACTCCTCTCCCCCATCCCCAACAACTGTCCTTAAACTCCTCTCCCCCGTCCCCAGCAACTGTCCTTAAGCTCAGCTCCCCCATCCCCAACAACTGTCCTTAAACTCCTCTCCCCCATCCCCAACAACTGTCCTTAAACTCCTCTCCCCATCCCCAACAACTGTCCTTAAACTCCTCTCCCCCGTCCCCAACAACTGTCCTTAAACTCCTCTCCCCCATCCCCAACAACTGTCCTTAAACTCCTCTCCCCATCCCCAACAACTGTCCTTAAACTCCTCTCCACATCCCCAACAACTGTCCTTAAACTCCTCTCCCCCGTCCCCAACAACTGTCCTTAAACTGCTCTCCCCCGTCCCCAACAACTGTCCTTAAACTCCTCTCCACATCCCCAACAACTGTCCTTAAACGCCTCTCCCCGTCCCCAACAACTGTCCTTAAACTACTCTCCACCATCCCCAACAAATGTCCTTAAACTCCTCTCCCCGTCCCCAACAACTGTCCTTAAACTCCTCTCCCCATCACCAACAACTGTCCTTAAACTCCTCTCCCCCATCCCCAACAACTATCCTTAAACTCCTCTCCCCCATCCCCAACAACTGTCCTTAAACTCCTCTCCCCCGTCCCCAACAACTGTCCTTAAACTCCTCTCCCCGTCCCCAACAACTGTCCTTAAACTCCTCTCCCCCGTCCCCAACAACTGTCCTTAAACTCCTCTCCCCATCCCCAACAACTGTCCTTAAACCCCTCTCCCCGTCCCCAACAAGTGTCCTTAAACTCCTCTCCCCATCCCCAACAACTGTCCTTAAACTCCACTCCACCGTCCCCAACAACTGTCCTTAAACTCCTCTCCCCATCCCCAACAACAGTCCTTAAATCCCTCTCCCCGTCGCCAACAACTGTCCTTAAACTCCTCTCCCCCATCCCCAACAACTGTCCTTAAACTCCTCTCCCCCGTCCCCAGCAACTGTCCTTAAGCTCAGCTCCCCCATCCCCAACAACTGTCCTTAAACTCCTCTCCCCCATCCCCAACAACTGTCCTTAAACTCCTCACCCCCATCCCCAACAACTGTCCTTAAACACCTCTCCCCATCCCCAACAACTGTCCTTAAGCTCCTCTCCCCCATCCCCAACAACTGTCCTTAAACTCCTCTCCCCCATCCCCAACAACTGTCCTTAAACTCCTCTCCCCCATCCCCAACAACTGTCCTTAAACTCCTCTCCCCATCCCCAACAACTGTCCTTAAACTCCTCTCCCCCGTCCCCAACAACTGTCCTTAAACTCCTCTCCCCATCCCCAACAACTGTCCTTAAACTCCTCTCCCCCATCCCCAACAACTGTCCTTAAACTCCTCTCCCCCATCCCCAACAACTGTTTTTAAACTCCTCTCCCCATCCCCAACAACTGTCCTTAAACTCCTCTCCCCCATCCCCAACAACTGTCCTTAAACTCCTCTCCCCCGTCCCCAACAACTGTCCTTAAACTCCTCTCCCCATCCCCAACAACTGTCCTTAAACTCCTCTCCCCCATCCCCAACAACTGTCCTTAAACTCCTCTCCCCCGTCCCCAGCAACTGTCCTTAAGCTCCTCCCCCGTCCCCAACAACTGTCCTTAAGCTCCTCTCCCCCGTCCTGAACAACTGTCCTTAAACTCCTCTCCCCCGTCCGCAACAACTGTCCTTAAACTTCATTCCTCATCCCCAACAAATGTCCTTAAACTCCTCTTCCCCATCCCCAACATCTGTCCTTAAACTTCATTCCTCATCCCCAACAACTGTCCTTAAACTCCTCTCCCCATCCCCAACAACTGTCCTTAAACTTCATTCCTCATCCCCAACAACTGTCCTTAAACTCCTCTCCCCCATCCCCAACAACTGTCCTTAAACTTCATTCCTCATCCCTAACAACTGTCCTTAAACTCCTCTCCCCCATCCCCAACAACTGTCCTTAAACTCCTCTCCCCCATCCCCAACAACTATCCTTAAACTCCTCTCCCTCGTCCACAGCAACTGTCCTTAAACTTCTCTCCCCATCACCAACAACTATCCTTAAACTCCTCTCCCCCGTCCACAGCAACTGTCCTAAAACTCCTCTCCACATCCCCAACAACTGTCCTTAAACTCCTCTCCCCCGTCCAAAGCAACTGTCCTTAAACTCCTCTCCCCATCCCCAACAACTGTCCTTAAACTCCTCTCCCCCATCCACAGCAACTGTCCTTAAACTCCTCTCCCCCGTCCCCAACAACTGTCCTTAAACTCCTCTCCCCATCCCCAACAACTGTCCTCAAACTCCTCTCCTCATCCCCAACAACTGTCCTTAAACTCCTCTCCCCCATCCCCAACAACTGTCCTTAAACTCCTCTCCCCATCCCCAACAACTGTCCTTAAACTCCTCTCCCCCGTCCCCAACAACTGTCCTTAAACTCCTCTCCCCCATCCCCAACAACTGTCCTTAAATTCCTCTCCCCCGTCCCCAACAACTGTCCTTAAACTCCTCACCCCAGCCCCAACAACTGTCCATATACTCCTCTCCCCGTCCGCAACAACTGTCCTTAAACTCCTCTCCCCGTCCCCAACAACTGTCCTTAAACTCCTCTCCCCATCCCCAACAACTGTCCTTAAACTCCTCTCCCCCGTCCCCAACAACTGTCCTTAAATTCCTCTCCCCATCCCCAACAACTGTCCTTAAACCCCTCTCCCCGTCCCCAACAACTGTCCTTAAACTCCTCTCCCCATCCCCAGCAACTGTCCTTAAACCCCTCTCCCCGTCCACAACAACTGTCCTTAAACTCCTCTCCCCCATCCCCAACAACTGTCCTTAAACTCCTCTCCCCCATCCCCAACAACTGTCCTTAAACTCCTTTCCCCCGTCCCCAACAACTGTCCTTAAACTCCTCTCCCCCGTCCGCAACAACTGTCCTTAAACTCCTCTCCCCATCCCCAACAATTGTCCTTAAACCCCTCTCCCCATCCCCAACAACTGTCCTTAAACTCCTCTCCCCCATCCCCAACAATTGTCCTTAAACTCCTCTTCCCATCCCCAACAACTGTCCTTAAACTCCTCTCCCCCATCCCCAACAACTGTCCTTAAACTCCTCTCCCCCATCCCCAACAACTGTCCTTAAACTCCTCTCCCCCGTCCCCAACAACTGTCCTTAAACTCCTCTCCCCGTCCCCAACAACTGTCCTTAAACTCCTCTCCCCCGTCCCCAACAACTGTCCTTAACTCCTCTCCCCATCCCCAACAACTGTCCTTAAACCCCTCTCCCCGTCCCCAACAAGTGTCCGTAAACTCCTCTCCCCATCCCCAACAACTGTCCTTAAACTCCACTCCACCGTCCCCAACAACTGTCCTTAAACTCCTCTCCCCATCCCCAACAACTGTCCTTAAATCCCTCTCCCCGTCGCCAACAACTGTCCTTAAACTCCTCTCCCCCATCCCCAACAACTGTCCTTAAACTCCTCTCCCCCGTCCCCAGCAACTGTCCTTAAGCTCAGCTCCCCCATCCCCAACAACTGTCCTTAAACTCCTCTCCCCCATCCCCAACAACTGTCCTTAAACTCCTCACCCCCATCCCCAACAACTGTCCTTAAACACCTCTCCCCATCCCCAACAACTGTCCTTAAGCTCCTCTCCCCCATCCCCAACAACTGTCCTTAAACTCCTCTCCCCCATCCCCAACAACTGTCCTTAAACTCCTCTCCCCCATCCCCAACAACTGTCCTTAAACTCCTCTCCCCATCCCCAACAACTGTCCTTAAACTCCTCTCCCCCGTCCCCAACAACTGTCCTTAAACTCCTCTCCCCATCCCCAACAACTGTCCTTAAACTCCTCTCCCCCATCCCCAACAACTGTCCTTAAACTCCTCTCCCCCATCCCCAACAACTGTTTTTAAACTCCTCTCCCCATCCCCAACAACTGTCCTTAAACTCCTCTCCCCCATCCCCAACAACTGTCCTTAAACTCCTCTCCCCCGTCCCCAACAACTGTCCTTAAACTCCTCTCCCCATCCCCAACAACTGTCCTTAAACTCCTCTCCCCCATCCCCAACAACTGTCCTTAAACTCCTCTCCCCCGTCCCCAGCAACTGTCCTTAAGCTCCTCCCCCGTCCCCAACAACTGTCCTTAAGCTCCTCTCCCCCGTCCTGAACAACTGTCCTTAAACTCCTCTCCCCCGTCCGCAACAACTGTCCTTAAACTTCATTCCTCATCCCCAACAAATGTCCTTAAACTCCTCTTCCCCATCCCCAACATCTGTCCTTAAACTTCATTCCTCATCCCCAACAACTGTCCTTAAACTCCTCTCCCCATCCCCAACAACTGTCCTTAAACTTCATTCCTCATCCCCAACAACTGTCCTTAAACTCCTCTCCCCCATCCCCAACAACTGTCCTTAAACTTCATTCCTCATCCCTAACAACTGTCCTTAAACTCCTCTCCCCCATCCCCAACAACTGTCCTTAAACTCCTCTCCCCCATCCCCAACAACTATCCTTAAACTCCTCTCCCTCGTCCACAGCAACTGTCCTTAAACTTCTCTCCCCATCACCAACAACTATCGTTAAACTCCTCTCCCCCGTCCACAGCAACTGTCCTAAAACTCCTCTCCACATCCCCAACAACTGTCCTTAAACTCCTCTCCCCCGTCCAAAGCAACTGTCCTTAAACTCCTCTCCCCATCCCCAACAACTGTCCTTAAACTCCTCTCCCCCATCCACAGCAACTGTCCTTAAACTCCTCTCCCCCGTCCCCAACAACTGTCCTTAAACTCCTCTCCCCATCCCCAACAACTGTCCTCAAACTCCTCTCCTCATCCCCAACAACTGTCCTTAAACTCCTCTCCCCCGTCCCCAACAACTGTCCTTAAACTCCTCTCCCCATCCCCAACAACTGTCCTTAAACTCCTCTCCCCCGTCCCCAACAACTGTCCTTAAACTCCTCTCCCCCATCCCCAACAACTGTCCTTAAATTCCTCTCCCCCGTCCCCAACAACTGTCCTTAAACTCTTCTCCCCATCCCCAACAACTGTCCTTAAACTCCTCTCCCCCGTGTCCAACAACTGTCCTTCAACTCCTCTCCCCCGTCCCCAGCAACTGTCCTTAAGCTCCTCTCCCCAATCCCCAACAACTGTCCTTAAACTCCACTCCCCCATCCCCAACAACTGTCCTTAAACTCCTCTCCCCCGTCCCCAACAACTGTCCTTAAACTCCTCTCCCCATCCCCAACAACTGTCCTTAAACTCCTCTCCCCCATCCCCAACAACTGTCCTTAAACTCCTCTCCCCCGTCCCCAGCAACTGTCCTTAAGCTCCTCCCCCGTCCCCAACAACTGTCCTTAAGCTCCTCTCCCCCGTCCTGAACAACTGTCCTTAAACTCCTCTCCCCCGTCCGCAACAACTGTCCTTAAACTTCATTCCTCATCCCCAACAAATGTCCTTAAACTCCTCTTCCCCATCCCCAACATCTGTCCTTAAACTTCATTCCTCATCCCCAACAACTGTCCTTAAACTCCTCTCCCCATCCCCAACAACTGTCCTTAAACTTCATTCCTCATCCCCAACAACTGTCCTTAAACTCCTCTCCCCCATCCCCAACAACTGTCCTTAAACTTCATTCCTCATCCCTAACAACTGTCCTTAAACTCCTCTCCCCCATCCCCAACAACTGTCCTTAAACTCCTCTCCCCCATCCCCAACAACTATCCTTAAACTCCTGTCCCTCGTCCACAGCAACTGTCCTTAAACTTCTCTCCCCATCACCAACAACTATCCTTAAACTCCTCTCCCCCGTCCACAGCAACTGTCCTTAAACTCCTCTCCACATCCCCAACAACTGTCCTTAAACTCCTCTCCCCCGTCCAAAGCAACTGTCCTTAAACTCCTCTCCCCATCCCCAACAACTGTCCTTAAACTCCTCTCCCCCGTCCACAGCAACTGTCCTTAAACTCCTCTCCCCCGTCCCCAACAACTGTCCTTAAACTCCTCTCCCCATCCCCAACAACTGTCCTCAAACTCCTCTCCTCATCCCCAACACCTGTCCTTAAACTCCTCTCCCCCGTCCCCAACAACTGTCCTTAAACTCCTCTCCCCATCCCCAACAACTGTCCTTAAACTCCTCTCCCCCGTCCCCAACAACTGTCCTTAAACTCCTCTCCCCCATCCCCAACAACTGTCCTTAAATTCCTCTCCCCCGTCCCCAACAACTGTCCTTAAACTCCTCACCCCAGCCCCAACAACTGTCCATATACTCCTCTCCCCGTCCGCAACAACTGTCCTTAAACTCCTCTCCCCGTCCCCAACAACTGTCCTTAAACTCCTCTCCCCATCCCCAACAACTGTCCATAAACTCCTCTCCCCCGTCCCCAACAACTGTCCTTAAATTCCTCTCCCCATCCCCAACAACTGTCCTTAAACCCCTCTCCCCGTCCCCAACAACTGTCCTTAAACTCCTCTCCCCATCCCCAGCAACTGTCCTTAAACCCCTCTCCCCGTCCACAACAACTGTCCTTAAACTCCTCTCCCCCATCCCCAACAACTGTCCTTAAACTCCTCTCCCCCATCCCCAACAACTGTCCTTAAACTCCTTTCCCCCGTCCCCAACAACTGTCCTTAAACTCCTCTCCCCCGTCCGCAACAACTGTCCTTAAACTCCTGTCCCCATCCCCAACAATTGTCCTTAAACCCCTCTCCCCATCCCCAACAACTGTCCTTAAACTCCTCTCCCCCGTCCCCAACAACTGTCCTTAAACTCCTCTCCCCATCCCCAACAACTGTCCTTAAACTCCTCTCCCCCATCCCCAACAACTGTCCTTAAACTCCTCTCCCCCGTCCCCAGCAACTGTCCTTAAGCTCCTCCCCCGTCCCCAACAACTGTCCTTAAGCTCCTCTCCCCCGTCCTGAACAACTGTCCTTAAACTCCTCTCCCCCGTCCGCAACAACTGTCCTTAAACTTCATTCCTCATCCCCAACAAATGTCCTTAAACTCCTCTCCCCCGTCCCCAACAACTGTCCTTAAACTCCTCTCCCCATCCCCAACAACTGTCCTTAAACTCCTCTCCCCCGTCCCCAACAACTGTCCTTAAACTCCTCTCCCCCATCCCCAACAACTGTCCTTAAATTCCTCTCCCCCGTCCCCAACAACTGTCCTTAAACTCCTCACCCCAGCCCCAACAACTGTCCATATACTCCTCTCCCCGTCCGCAACAACTGTCCTTAAACTCCTCTCCCCGTCCCCAACAACTGTCCTTAAACTCCTCTCCCCATCCCCAACAACTGTCCATAAACTCCTCTCCCCCGTCCCCAACAACTGTCCTTAAATTCCTCTCCCCATCCCCAACAACTGTCCTTAAACCCCTCTCCCCGTCCCCAACAACTGTCCTTAAACTCCTCTCCCCATCCCCAGCAACTGTCCTTAAACTCCTCTCCCCCGTCCACAGCAACTGTCCTTAAACTCCTCTCCCCCGTCCCGAACAATTGTCCTTAAACTCCTCTTCCCATCCCCAACAACTGTCCTTAAACTCCTCTCCCCCATCCCCAACAACTGTCCTTAAACTCCTCTCCCCATCCCCAACAACTGTCCTTAAACTCCTCTCCTCCATCCCCAACAACTGTCCTTAAACTCCTGTCCCCATTACCAACAACTGTCCTGAAACTGCTCTCCCCCATCCCCAACAACTATCCTTAAACTCTTCTCCCCATCCCCAACAACTGTCCTTAAACTCCTCTCCCCCGTGTCCAACAACTGTCCTTCAACTCCTCTCCCCCGTCCCCAGCAACTGTCCTTAAGCTCCTCTCCCCAATCCCCAACAACTGTCCTTAAACTCCACTCCCCCATCCCCAACAACTGTCCTTAAACTCCTCTCCCCCATCCCCAACAACTGTCCTTAAACTCCTCTCCCCCATCCCCAACAACTGTCCTTAAACTCCTCTCCCCCATCCCCAACAACTGTCCTTAAACTCCTCTCCCCATCCCCAACAACTGTCCTTAAACTCCTCTCCCCCATCCCCAACAACTGTCCTTAAACTCCTCTCCCCATCCCCAACAACTGTCCTTAAACTCCTCTCCCCCATCCCCAACAACTGTCCTTAAACTCCTCTCCCCCATCCCCAACAACTGTCCTTAAACTCCTCTCCCCATCCCCAACAACTGTCCTTAAACTCCTCTCCCCCATCCCCAACAACTGTCCTTAAACTCCTCTCCCCCATCCCCAACAACTGTCCTTAAACTCCTCTCCCCCGTCCCCAACAGCTGTCCTTAAACTCCTCTCCCCATCCCCAACAACTGTCCTTAAACTCCTCTCCCCCCCATCCCCATCAACTGTCCTTAAACTCCTCTCCCCATCCCCAACAACTGTCCTTAAACTCCTCTCCCCCATCCCCAACAACTGTCCTTAAACTCCTCTCCCCATCCCCAACAACTGTCCTTAAACTCCTCTCCCCATCCCCAACAACTGTCCTTAAACTCCTCTCCCCCATCCCCAACAACTGTCCTTAAACTCCTGTCCCCATTACCAACAACTGTCCTTAAACTGCTCTCCCCCATCCCCAACAACTATCCTTAAACTCCTCTCCCCATCCCCAACAACTGTCCTTAAACTCCTCTCCCCCGTGTCCAACAACTGTCCTTAAACTCCTCTCCCCATCCCCAACAACTGTCCTTAAACTCCTCTCCCCCATCCCCAACAACTGTCCTTAAACTCCTTTCCCCCGTCCCCAACAACTGTCCTTAAACTCCTCTCCCCCGTCCCCAACAACTGTCCTTAAACTCCTCTCCCCCATCCCCAACAACTGTCCTTTAACTCCTCTCCCCGTCCCCAACAACTGTCCTTAAACTCCTCTCCCCCATCCCCAACAACTGTCCTTAAACTCCTCTCCCCCATCCCCAACAACTGTCCTTAAACTCCTCTCCCCATCCCCAACAACTGTCCTTAAACTACTCTCCACCATCCCCAACAACTGTCCTTAAACTCCTCTTCCCACCCCCAACAACTGTCCTTAAACTCCTCGCCCCATCCCCAACAACTGTCCTTAAACTCCTCTCCCCGTCCCCAACAACTGTCCTTAAACTCCTCTCCCCATCCCCAACAACTGTCCTTAAACTACTCTCCACCATCCCCAACAACTGTCCTTAAACTCCTCTCCCCATCCCCAACAACTGTCCTTAAAATCCTCTCCCCCGTCCCCAACAACTGTCCTTAAACTCCTCTCCCCATCCCCAACAACTGTCCTTAAACTCCTCTCCCCCGTCCCCAACAACTGTCCTTAAACTCCTCTCCCCATCCCATACAACAGTCCTTAAACTCCTCTCCCCCGTCCCCAACAACTGTCCTTAAACTCCTCTCCCCCATCCCCAACAACTGTCCTTAAACTCCTCTCCCCATCCCCAACAACTGTCCTTAAACTCCTCTCCCCCATCCCCAACAACTGTCCTTAAACTCCTTTCCCCCGTCCCCAACAACTGTCCTTAAACTCCTCTCCCCCGTCCCCAACAACTGTCCTTAAACTCCTCTCCCCCATCCCCAACAACTGTCCTTAAACTCCTCTCCCCCGTCCCCAGCAACTGTCCTGAAACTCCTCTCCCCCATCCCCAACAACTGTCCTTAAACCCGTCTCCCCCATCCCCAACAACTGTCCTTAAACCCCTCTCCCCATCCCCAACAACTGTCCTTAAACTCCATTCCTCATCCCCAACAACTGTCCTTAAACTCCTCTCCCCATCCCCAACAACTATCCTTAAACTCCTCTCCCCCATCCCCAACAACTATCCTTAAACTCCTCTCCCCATCCCCAACAACTGTCCTTAAACTCCTCTCCTCCGTCCACAGCAGCTGTCCTTAAACTCCTCTCCCCTGTCCCCAACAACTGTCCTTAAACTCCTCTCCCCATCCCCAACAACTGTCCTTAAACTCCTCTCCCCATCCCCAACAACTGTCCTTAAACTCCTCTCCCCATCCCCAACAACTGTCCTTAAACTCCTCTCCCCCGTCCCCAACAACTGTCCTTAAATTCCTCTCCCCATCCCATGCAACAGTCCTTAAACTCCTCTCCCCCGTCCCCAACAACTGTCCTTAAACTCCTCTCCCCATCCCCAACAACTGTCCTTAAACTCCTCTCCCCCGTCCCCAACAACTGTCCTTAAATTCCTCTCCCCATCCCATGCAACAGTCCTTAAACTCCTCTCCCCCATCCCCAACAACTGTCCTTAAACTCCTCTCCCCATCCCCAACAACTGTCCTTAAACTCCTCTCCACATCCCCAACAACTGTCCTTAAACTCCTCTCCCCCGTCCCCAACAACTGTCCTTAAACTCCTCTCCCCCGTCCCCAACAACTGTCCTTAAACTCCTCTCCACATCCCCAACAACTGTCCTTAAACGCCTCTCCCCGTCCCCAACAACTGTCCTTAAACTCCTCTCCCCATCCCCAACAACTGTCCTTAAACTCCTCTCCCCCGTGTCCAACAACTGTCCTTCAACTCCTCTCCCCCGTCCCCAGCAACTGTCCTTAAACTCCTCTCCCCAATCCCCAACAACTGTCCTTAAACTCCACTCCCCCATCCCCAACAACTGTCCTTAAACTCCTCTCCCCCGTCCCCAACAACTGTCCTTAAACTCCTCTCCCCATCCCCAACAACTGTCCTTAAACTCCTCTCCCCCATCCCCAACAACTGTCCTTAAACTCCTCTCCCCCGTCCCCAGCAACAGTCCTTAAGCTCCTCCCCCATCCCCAACAACTGTCCTTAAGCTCCTCTCCCCCGTCCTGAACAACTGTCCTTAAACTCCTCTCCCCCATCCCCAACAACTGTCCTTAAACTCCTCTCCTCCATCCCAAACAACTGTCCTTAAACTCCTGTCCCCATTACCAACAACTGTCCTGAAACTGCTCTCCCCCATCCCCAACAACTATCCTTAAACTCTTCTCCCCATCCCCAACAACTGTCCTTAAACTCCTCTCCCCCGTGTCCAACAACTGTCCTTCAACTCCTCTCCCCCGTCCCCAGCAACTGTCCTTAAGCTCCTCTCCCCAATCCCCAACAACTGTCCTTAAACTCCACTCCCCCATCCCCAACAACTGTCCTTAAACTCCTCTCCCCCATCCCCAACAACTGTCCTTAAACTCCTCTCCCCCATCCCCAACAACTGTCCTTAAACTCCTCTCCCCCATCCCCAACAACTGTCCTTAAACTCCTCTCCCCATCCCCAACAACTGTCCTTAAACTCCTCTCCCCCATCCCCAACAACTGTCCTTAAACTCCTCTCCCCATCCCCAACAACTGTCCTTAAACTCCTCTCCCCCATCCCCAACAACTGTCCTTAAACTCCTCTCCCCCATCCCCAACAACTGTCCTTAAACTCCTCTCCCCATCCCCAACAACTGTCCTTAAACTCCTCTCCCCCATCCCCAACAACTGTCCTTAAACTCCTCTCCCCCATCCCCAACAACTGTCCTTAAACTCCTCTCCCCCGTCCCCAACAGCTGTCCTTAAACTCCTCTCCCCATCCCCAACAACTGTCCTTAAACTCCTCTCCCCCCCATCCCCATCAACTGTCCTTAAACTCCTCTCCCCATCCCCAACAACTGTCCTTAAACTCCTCTCCCCCATCCCCAACAACTGTCCTTAAACTCCTCTCCCCATCCCCAACAACTGTCCTTAAACTCCTCTCCCCATCCCCAACAACTGTCCTTAAACTCCTCTCCCCCATCCCCAACAACTGTCCTTAAACTCCTGTCCCCATTACCAACAACTGTCCTTAAACTGCTCTCCCCCATCCCCAACAACTATCCTTAAACTCCTCTCCCCATCCCCAACAACTGTCCTTAAACTCCTCTCCCCCGTGTCCAACAACTGTCCTTAAACTCCTCTCCCCATCCCCAACAACTGTCCTTAAACTCCTCTCCCCCATCCCCAACAACTGTCCTTAAACTCCTTTCCCCCGTCCCCAACAACTGTCCTTAAACTCCTCTCCCCCGTCCCCAACAACTGTCCTTAAACTCCTCTCCCCCATCCCCAACAACTGTCCTTTAACTCCTCTCCCCGTCCCCAACAACTGTCCTTAAACTCCTCTCCCCCATCCCCAACAACTGTCCTTAAACTCCTCTCCCCCATCCCCAACAACTGTCCTTAAACTCCTCTCCCCATCCCCAACAACTGTCCTTAAACTACTCTCCACCATCCCCAACAACTGTCCTTAAACTCCTCTTCCCACCCCCAACAACTGTCCTTAAACTCCTCGCCCCATCCCCAACAACTGTCCTTAAACTCCTCTCCCCGTCCCCAACAACTGTCCTTAAACTCCTCTCCCCATCCCCAACAACTGTCCTTAAACTACTCTCCACCATCCCCAACAACTGTCCTTAAACTCCTCTCCCCATCCCCAACAACTGTCCTTAAACTCCTCTCCCCCGTCCCCAACAACTGTCCTTAAACTCCTCTCCCCATCCCCAACAACTGTCCTTAAACTCCTCTCCCCCGTCCCCAACAATTGTCCTTAAACTCCTCTCCCCATCCCATACAACAGTCCTTAAACTCCTCTCCCCCGTCCCCAACAACTGTCCTTAAACTCCTCTCCCCCATCCCCAACAACTGTCCTTAAACTCCTCTCCCCATCCCCAACAACTGTCCTTAAACTCCTCTCCCCCATCCCCAACAACTGTCCTTAAACTCCTTTCCCCCGTCCCCAACAACTGTCCTTAAACTCCTCTCCCCCGTCCCCAACAACTGTCCTTAAACTCCTCTCCCCCATCCCCAACAACTGTCCTTAAACTCCTCTCCCCCGTCCCCAGCAACTGTCCTGAAACTCCTCTCCCCCATCCCCAACAACTGTCCTTAAACCCGTCTCCCCCATCCCCAACAACTGTCCTTAAACCCCTCTCCCCATCCCCAACAACTGTCCTTAAACTCCATTCCTCATCCCCAACAACTGTCCTTAAACTCCTCTCCCCATCCCCAACAACTATCCTTAAACTCCTCTCCCCCATCCCCAACAACTATCCTTAAACTCCTCTCCCCATCCCCAACAACTGTCCTTAAACTCCTCTCCTCCGTCCACAGCAGCTGTCCTTAAACTCCTCTCCCCTGTCCCCAACAACTGTCCTTAAACTCCTCTCCCCATCCCCAACAACTGTCCTTAAACTCCTCTCCCCATCCCCAACAACTGTCCTTAAACTCCTCTCCCCATCCCCAACAACTGTCCTTAAACTCCTCTCCCCCGTCCCCAACAACTGTCCTTAAATTCCTCTCCCCATCCCATGCAACAGTCCTTAAACTCCTCTCCCCCGTCCCCAACAACTGTCCTTAAACTCCTCTCCCCCATCCCCAACAACTGTCCTTAAACTCCTCTCCCCATCCCCAACAACTGTCCTTAAACTCCTCTCCACATCCCCAACAACTGTCCTTAAACTCCTCTCCCCCGTCCCCAACAACTGTCCTTAAACTCCTCTCCCCCGTCCCCAACAACTGTCCTTAAACTCCTCTCCACATCCCCAACAACTGTCCTTAAACGCCTCTCCCCGTCCCCAACAACTGTCCTTAAACTCCTCTCCCCATCCCCAACAACTGTCCTTAAACTCCTCTCCCCCGTGTCCAACAACTGTCCTTCAACTCCTCTCCCCCGTCCCCAGCAACTGTCCTTAAGCTCCTCTCCCCAATCCCCAACAACTGTCCTTAAACTCCACTCCCCCATCCCCAACAACTGTCCTTAAACTCCTCTCCCCCGTCCCCAACAACTGTCCTTAAACTCCGCTCCCCATCCCCAACAACTGTCCTTAAACTCCTCTCCCCCATCCCCAACAACTGTCCTTAAACTCCTCTCCCCCGTCCCCAGCAACAGTCCTTAAGCTCCTCCCCCGTCCCCAACAACTGTCCTTAAGCTCCTCTCCCCCGTCCTGAACAACTGTCCTTAAACTCCTCTCCCCCGTCCGCAACAACTGTCCTTAAACTTCATTCCTCATCCCCAACAAATGTCCTTAAACTCCTCTTCCCCATCCCCAACATCTGTCCTTAAACTTCATTCCTCATCCCCAACAACTGTCCTTAAACTCCTCTCCCCATCCCCAACAACTGTCCTTAAACTTCATTCCTCATCCCCAACAACTGTCCTTAAACTCCTCTCCCCCATCCCCAACAACTGTCCTTAAACTTCATTCCTCATCCCTAACAACTGTCCTTAAACTCCTCTCCCCCATCCCCAACAACTGTCCTTAAACTCCTCTCCCCCATCCCCAACAACTATCCTTAAACTCCTCTCCCTCGTCCACAGCAACTGTCCTTAAACTTCTCTCCCCCATCCCCAACAACTGTCCTTAAATTCCTCTCCCCCGTCCCCAACAACTGTCCTTAAACTCCTCACCCCAGCCCCAACAACTGTCCATATACTCCTCTCCCCGTCCGCAACAACTGTCCTTAAACTCCTCTCCCCGTCCCCAACAACTGTCCTTAAACTCCTCTCCCCATCCCCAACAACTGTCCATAAACTCCTCTCCCCCGTCCCCAACAACTGTCCTTAAATTCCTCTCCCCATCCCCAACAACTGTCCTTAAACCCCTCTCCCCGTCCCCAACAACTGTCCTTAAACTCCTCTCCCCATCCCCAGCAACTGTCCTTAAACCCCTCTCCCCGTCCACAACAACTGTCCTTAAACTCCTCTCCCCCATCCCCAACAACTGTCCTTAAACTCCTCTCCCCCATCCCCAACAACTGTCCTTAAACTCCTTTCCCCCGTCCCCAACAACTGTCCTTAAACTCCTCTCCCCCGTCCGCAACAACTGTCCTTAAACTCCTGTCCCCATCCCCAACAATTGTCCTTAAACCCCTCTCCCCATCCCCAACAACTGTCCTTAAACTCCTCTCCCCCATCCCGAACAATTGTCCTTAAACTCCTCTTCCCATCCCCAACAACTGTCCTTAAACTCCTCTCCCCCATCCCCAACAACTGTCCTTAAACTCCTCTCCCCATCCCCAACAACTGTCCTTAAACTCCTCTCCTCCATCCCCAACAACTGTCCTTAAACTCCTGTCCCCATTACCAACAACTGTCCTGAAACTGCTCTCCCCCATCCCCAACAACTATCCTTAAACTCTTCTCCCCATCCCCAACAACTGTCCTTAAACTCCTCTCCCCCGTGTCCAACAACTGTCCTTCAACTCCTCTCCCCCGTCCCCAGCAACTGTCCTTAAGCTCCTCTCCCCAATCCCCAACAACTGTCCTTAAACTCCACTCCCCCATCCCCAACAACTGTCCTTAAACTCCTCTCCCCCATCCCCAACAACTGTCCTTAAACTCCTCTCCCCCATCCCCAACAACTGTCCTTAAACTCCTCTCCCCCATCCCCAACAACTGTCCTTAAACTCCTCTCCCCATCCCCAACAACTGTCCTTAAACTCCTCTCCCCCATCCCCAACAACTGTCCTTAAACTCCTCTCCCCATCCCCAACAACTGTCCTTAAACTCCTCTCCCCCATCCCCAACAACTGTCCTTAAACTCCTCTCCCCCATCCCCAACAACTGTCCTTAAACTCCTCTCCCCATCCCCAACAACTGTCCTTAAACTCCTCTCCCCCATCCCCAACAACTGTCCTTAAACTCCTCTCCCCCATCCCCAACAACTGTCCTTAAACTCCTCTCCCCCGTCCCCAACAGCTGTCCTTAAACTCCTCTCCCCATCCCCAACAACTGTCCTTAAACTCCTCTCCCCCCCATCCCCATCAACTGTCCTTAAACTCCTCTCCCCATCCCCAACAACTGTCCTTAAACTCCTCTCCCCCATCCCCAACAACTGTCCTTAAACTCCTCTCCCCATCCCCAACAACTGTCCTTAAACTCCTCTCCCCATCCCCAACAACTGTCCTTAAACTCCTCTCCCCCATCCCCAACAACTGTCCTTAAACTCCTGTCCCCATTACCAACAACTGTCCTTAAACTGCTCTCCCCCATCCCCAACAACTATCCTTAAACTCCTCTCCCCATCCCCAACAACTGTCCTTAAACTCCTCTCCCCCGTGTCCAACAACTGTCCTTAAACTCCTCTCCCCATCCCCAACAACTGTCCTTAAACTCCTCTCCCCCATCCCCAACAACTGTCCTTAAACTCCTTTCCCCCGTCCCCAACAACTGTCCTTAAACTCCTCTCCCCCGTCCCCAACAACTGTCCTTAAACTCCTCTCCCCCATCCCCAACAACTGTCCTTTAACTCCTCTCCCCGTCCCCAACAACTGTCCTTAAACTCCTCTCCCCCATCCCCAACAACTGTCCTTAAACTCCTCTCCCCCATCCCCAACAACTGTCCTTAAACTCCTCTCCCCATCCCCAACAACTGTCCTTAAACTACTCTCCACCATCCCCAACAACTGTCCTTAAACTCCTCTCCCCACCCCCAACAACTGTCCTTAAACTCCTCGCCCCATCCCCAACAACTGTCCTTAAACTCCTCTCCCCGTCCCCAACAACTGTCCTTAAACTCCTCTCCCCATCCCCAACAACTGTCCTTAAACTACTCTCCACCATCCCCAACAACTGTCCTTAAACTCCTCTCCCCATCCCCAACAACTGTCCTTAAACTCCTCTCCCCCGTCCCCAACAACTGTCCTTAAACTCCTCTCCCCATCCCCAACAACTGTCCTTAAACTCCTCTCCCCCGTCCCCAACAACTGTCCTTAAACTCCTCTCCCCATCCCATACAACAGTCCTTAAACTCCTCTCCCCCGTCCCCAACAACTGTCCTTAAACTCCTCTCCCCCATCCCCAACAACTGTCCTTAAACTCCTCTCCCCATCCCCAACAACTGTCCTTAAACTCCTCTCCCCCATCCCCAACAACTGTCCTTAAACTCCTTTCCCCCGTCCCCAACAACTGTCCTTAAACTCCTCTCCCCCGTCCCCAACAACTGTCCTTAAACTCCTCTCCCCCATCCCCAACAACTGTCCTTAAACTCCTCTCCCCCGTCCCCAGCAACTGTCCTGAAACTCCTCTCCCCCATCCCCAACAACTGTCCTTAAACCCGTCTCCCCCATCCCCAACAACTGTCCTTAAACCCCTCTCCCCATCCCCAACAACTGTCCTTAAACTCCATTCCTCATCCCCAACAACTGTCCTTAAACTCCTCTCCCCATCCCCAACAACTATCCTTAAACTCCTCTCCCCCATCCCCAACAACTATCCTTAAACTCCTCTCCCCATCCCCAACAACTGTCCTTAAACTCCTCTCCTCCGTCCACAGCAGCTGTCCTTAAACTCCTCTCCCCTGTCCCCAACAACTGTCCTTAAACTCCTCTCCCCATCCCCAACAACTGTCCTTAAACTCCTCTCCCCATCCCCAACAACTGTCCTTAAACTCCTCTCCCCATCCCCAACAACTGTCCTTAAACTCCTCTCCCCCGTCCCCAACAACTGTCCTTAAATTCCTCTCCCCATCCCATGCAACAGTCCTTAAACTCCTCTCCCCCGTCCCCAACAACTGTCCTTAAACTCCTCTCCCCCATCCCCAACAACTGTCCTTAAACTCCTCTCCCCATCCCCAACAACTGTCCTTAAACTCCTCTCCACATCCCCAACAACTGTCCTTAAACTCCTCTCCCCCGTCCCCAACAACTGTCCTTAAACTCCTCTCCCCCGTCCCCAACAACTGTCCTTAAACTCCTCTCCACATCCCCAACAACTGTCCTTAAACGCCTCTCCCCATCACCAACAACTGTCCTTAAACTCCTCTCCCCCGTCCCCAACAACTGTCCTTAAACTCCTCTCCCCCATCCCCAACAACTGTCCTTAAACTCCTCTCCCCCGTCCCCAACAACTGTCCTTAAACTCCTCTCCCCGTCCCCAACAACTGTCCTTAAACTCCTCTCCCCCGTCCCCAACAACTGTCCTTAAACTCCTCTCCCCATCCCCAACAACTGTCCTTAAACCCCTCTCCCCGTCCCCAACAAGTGTCCTTAAACTCCTCTCCCCATCCCCAACAACTGTCCTTAAACTCCACTCCACCGTCCCCAACAACTGTCCTTAAACTCCTCTCCTCCATCCCCAACAACTGTCCTTAAATCCCTCTCCCCGTCGCCAACAACTGTCCTTAAACTCCTCTCCCCCATCCCCAACAACTGTCCTTAAACTCCTCTCCCCCATCCCCAACAACTGTCCTTAAACTCCTCTCCCCCATCCCCAACAACTGTCCTTAAACTCCTCTCCCCATCCCCAACAACTGTCCTTAAGCTCCTCTCCCCCATCCCCAACAACTGTCCTTAAACTCCTCTCCCCCATCCCCAACAACTGTCCTTAAACTCCTCTCCCCCATCCCCAACAACTGTCCTTAAACTCCTCTCCCCATCCCCAACAACTGTCCTTAAACTCCTCTCCCCATCCCCAACAACTGTCCTTAAACTCCTCTCCCCCATCCCCAACAACTGTCCTTAAACTCCTTTCCCCCGTCCCCAACAACTGTCCTTAAACTCCTCTCCCCCGTCCCCAACAACTGTCCTTAAACTCCTCTCCCCCATCCCCAACAACTGTCCTTTAACTCCTCTCCCCGTCCCCAACAACTGTCCTTAAACTCCTCTCCCCCATCCCCAACAACTGTCCTTAAACTCCTCTCCCCCATCCCCAACAACTGTCCTTAAACTCCTCTCCCCATCCCCAACAACTGTCCTTAAACTACTCTCCACCATCCCCAACAACTGTCCTTAAACTCCTCTCCCCACCCCCAACAACTGTCCTTAAACTCCTCGCCCCATCCCCAACAACTGTCCTTAAACTCCTCTCCCCGTCCCCAACAACTGTCCTTAAACACCTCTCCCCATCCCCAACAACTGTCCTTAAACTACTCTCCACCATCCCCAACAACTGTCCTTAAACTCCTCTCCCCATCCCCAACAACTGTCCTTAAACTCCTCTCCCCCGTCCCCAACAACTGTCCTTAAACTCCTCTCCCCATCCCCAACAACTGTCCTTAAACTCCTCTCCCCCGTCCCCAACAACTGTCCTTAAACTCCTCTCCCCATCCCATACAACAGTCCTTAAACTCCTCTCCCCCGTCCCCAACAACTGTCCTTAAACTCCTCTCCCCCATCCCCAACAACTGTCCTTAAACTCCTCTCCCCATCCCCAACAACTGTCCTTAAACTCCTCTCCCCCATCCCCAACAACTGTCCTTAAACTCCTTTCCCCCGTCCCCAACAACTGTCCTTAAACTCCTCTCCCCCGTCCCCAACAACTGTCCTTAAACTCCTCTCCCCCATCCCCAACAACTGTCCTTAAACTCCTCTCCCCCGTCCCCAGCAACTGTCCTGAAACTCCTCTCCCCCATCCCCAACAACTGTCCTTAAACCCGTCTCCCCCATCCCCAACAACTGTCCTTAAACCCCTCTCCCCATCCCCAACAACTGTCCTTAAACTCCATTCCTCATCCCCAACAACTGTCCTTAAACTCCTCTCCCCATCCCCAACAACTATCCTTAAACTCCTCTCCCCCATCCCCAACAACTATCCTTAAACTCCTCTCCCCATCCCCAACAACTGTCCTTAAACTCCTCTCCTCCGTCCACAGCAGCTGTCCTTAAACTCCTCTCCCCTGTCCCCAACAACTGTCCTTAAACTCCTCTCCCCATCCCCAACAACTGTCCTTAAACTCCTCTCCCCATCCCCAACAACTGTCCTTAAACTCCTCTCCCCATCCCCAACAACTGCCCTTAAACTCCTCTCCCCATCCCCAACAACTGTCCTTAAACTCCTCTCCCCATCCCCAACAACTGTCCTTAAACTCCTCTCCCCCATCCCCAACAACTGTCCTTAAACTCCTCTCCCCATCCCCAACAACTGTCCTTAAACTCCTCTCCCCCGTCCCCAACAACTGTCCTTAAATTCCTCTCCCCATCCCATGCAACAGTCCTTAAACTCCTCTCCCCGGTCCCCAACAACTGTCCTTAAACTCCTCTCCCCCATCCCCAACAACTGTCCTTAAACTGCTCTCCCCATCCCCAACAACTGTCCTTAAACTCCTCTCCACATCCCCAACAACTGTCCTTAAACTCCTCTCCCCCGTCCCCAACAACTGTCCTTAAACTCCTCTCCCCCGTCCCCAACAACTGTCCTTAAACTCCTCTCCACATCCCCAACAACTGTCCTTAAACGCCTCTCCCCGTCCCCAACAACTGTCCTTAAACTCCTCTCCCCCATCCCCAACAAATGTCCTTAAACTCCTCTCCCCGTCCCCAACAACTGTCCTTAAACTCCTCTCCCCATCACCAACAACTGTCCTTAAACTCCTCTCCCCCGTCCCCAACAACTGTCCTTAAACTCCTCTCCCCCATCCCCAACAACTGTCCTTAAACTCCTCTCCCCCGTCCCCAACAACTGTCCTTAAACTCCTCTCCCCGTCCCCAACAACTGTCCTTAAACTCCTCTCCCCCGTCCCCAACAACTGTCCTTAAACTCCTCTCCCCATCCCCAACAACTGTCCTTAAACCCCTCTCCCCGTCCCCAACAAGTGTCCTTAAACTCCTCTCCCCATCCCCAACAACTGTCCTTAAACTCCACTCCACCGTCCCCAACAACTGTCCTTAAACTCCTCTCCTCCATCCCCAACAACTGTCCTTAAATCCCTCTCCCCGTCGCCAACAACTGTCCTTAAACTCCTCTCCCCCATCCCCAACAACTGTCCTTAAACTCCTCTCCCCCGTCCCCAGCAACTGTCCTTAAGCTCAGCTCCCCCATCCCCAACAACTGTCCTTAAACTCCTCTCCCCCATCCCCAACAACTGTCCTTAAACTCCTCTCCCCCATCCCCAACAACTGTCCTTAAACTCCTCTCCCCATCCCCAACAACTGTCCTTAAGCTCCTCTCCCCCATCCCCAACAACTGTCCTTAAACTCCTCTCCCCCATCCCCAACAACTGTCCTTAAACTCCTCTCCCCCATCCCCAACAACTGTCCTTAAACTCCTCTCCCCATCCCCAACAACTGTCCTTAAACTCCTCTCCCCCGTCCCCAACAACTGTCCTTAAACTCCTCTCCCCATCCCCAACAACTGTCCTTAAACTCCTCTCCCCCATCCCCAACAACTGTCCTTAAACTCCTCTCCCCCATCCCCAACAACTGTCCTTAAACTCCTCTCCCCATCCCCAACAACTGTCCTTAAACTCCTCTCCCCCGTCCCCAACAACTGTCCTTAAACTCCTCTCCCCATCCCCAACAACTGTCCTTAAACTCCTCTCCCCCATCCCCAACAACTGTCCTTAAACTCCTCTCCCTCGTCCACAGCAACTGTCCTTAAACTTCTCTCCCCATCACCAACAACTATCCTTGAACTCCTCTCCCCCGTCCACAGCAACTGTCCTTAAACTCCTCTCCACATCCCCAACAACTGTCCTTAAACTCCTCTCCCCCGTCCAAAGCAACTGTCCTTAAACTCCTCTCCCCATCCCCAACAACTGTCCTTAAACTCCTCTCCCCCGTCCACAGCAACTGTCCTTAAACTCCTCTCCCCCGTCCCCAACAACTGTCCTTAAACTCCTCTCCCCATCCCCAACAACTGTCCTCAAACTCCTCTCCCCATCCCCAACAACTGTCCTTCAACTCCTCTCCCCCGTCCCCAGCAACTGTCCTTAAGCTCCTCTCCCCAATCCCCAACAACTGTCCTTAAACTCCTCTCCCCCGTCCCCAACAACTGTCCTTAAACTCCTCTCCCCCATCCCCAACAACTGTCCTTAAACTCCTCTCCCCCATCCCCAACAACTGTCCTTAAACTCCTCTCCCCCATCCCCAACAACTGTCCTTAAACTCCTCTCCCCATCCCCAACAACTGTCCTTAAACTCCTCTCCCCCATCCCCAACAACTGTCCTTAAACTCCTCTCCCCATCCCCAACAACTGTCCTTAAACTCCTCTCCCCCATCCCCAACAACTGTCCTTAAACTCCTCTCCCCCATCCCCAACAACTGTCCTTAAACTCCTCTCCCCATCCCCAACAACTGTCCTTCAACTCCTCTCCCCCATCCCCAACAACTGTCATTAAACTCCTCTCCCCCATCCCCAACAACTGTCCTTAAACTCCTCTCCCCCGTCCCCAACAGCTGTCCTTAAACTCCTCTCCCCATCCCCAACAACTGTCCTTAAACTCCTCTCCCCATCCCCAACAACTTTCCTTAAACTCCTCTCCCCATCCCCAACAACTTTCCTTAAACTCCTCTCCCCATCCCCAACAACTGTCCTTAAACTCCTCTCCCCCATCCCCAATAACTGTCCTTAAACTCCTGTCCCCATTACCAACAACTGTCCTTAAACTGCTCTCCCCCATCCCCAACAACTATCCTTAAACTCCTCTCCCCATCCCCAACAACTGTCCTTAAACTCCTCTCCCCCGTGTCCAACAACTGTCCTTAAACTCCTCTCCCCATCTCCAACAACTGTCCTTAAACTCCTCTCCCCCATCCCCAACAACTGTCCTTAAACTCCTTTCCCCCATCCCCAACAACTGTCCTTAAACTCCTCTCCCCCGTCCCCAACAACTGTCCTTAAACTCCTCTCCCCCATCCCCAACAACTGTCCTTTAACTCCTCTCCCCGTCCCCAACAACTGTCCTTAAACTCCTCTCCCCCATCCCCAACAACTGTCCTTAAACTCCTCTCCCCCATCCCCAACAACTGTCCTTAAACTCCTCTCCCCATCCCCAACAACTGTCCGTAAACTACTCTCCACCATCCCCAACAACTGTTCTTAAACTCCTCTCCCCACCCCCAACAACTGTCCTTAAACTCCTCGCCCCATCCCCAACAACTGTCCTTAAACTCCTCTCCCCGTCCCCAACAACTGTCCTTAAACTCCTCTCCCCATCCCCAACAACTGTCCTTAAACTACTCTCCACCATCCCCAACAATTGTCCTTAAACTCCTCTCCCCATCCCCAACAACTGTCCTTAAACTCCTCTCCCCCGTCCCCAACAACTGTCCTTAAACTCCTCTCCCCGTCCCCAACAACTGTCCTTAAACTCCTCTCCCCCGTCCCCAACAACTGTCCTTAAACTCCTCTCCCCATCCCATACAACAGTCCTTAAACTCCTCTCCCCCGTCCCCAACAACTGTCCTTAAACTCCTCTCCCCCATCCCCAACAACTGTCCTTAAACTCCTCTCCCCATCCCCAACAACTGTCCTTAAACTCCTCTCCCCCATCCCCAACAACTGTCCTTAAACTCCTTTCCCCCGTCCCCAACAACTGTCCTTAAACCCCTCTCCCCCATCCCCAACAACTGTCCTTAAACCCCTCTCCCCATCCCCAACAACTGTCCTTAAACTCCATTCCTCATCCCCAACAACTATCCTTAAACTCCTCTCCCCATCCCCAACAACTGTCCTTAAACTCCTCTCCTCCGTCCACAGCAGCTGTCCTTAAACTCCTCTCCCTGTCCCCAACAACTGTCCTTAAACTCCTCTCCCCATCCCCAACAACTGTCCTTAAACTCCTCTCCCCATCCCCAACAACTGTCCTTAAACTCCTCTCCCCATCCCCAACAACTGTCCTTAAACTCCTCTCCCCCGTCCCCAACAACTGTCCTTAAATTCCTCTCCCCATCCCATGCAACAGTCCTTAAACTCCTCTCCCCCGTCCCCAACAACTGTCCTTAAACTCCTCTCCCCCATCCCCAACAACTGTCCTTAAACTCCTCTCCCCATCCCCAACAACTGTCCTTAAACTCCTCTCCACATCCCCAACAACTGTCCTTAAACTCCTCTCCCCCGTCCCCAACAACTGTCCTTAAACTCCTCTCCCCCGTCCCCAACAACTGTCCTTAAACTCCTCTCCACATCCCCAACAACTGTCCTTAAACGCCTCTCCCCGTCCCCAACAACTGTCCTTAAACTCCTCTCCCCCATCCCCAACAAATGTCCTTAAACTCCTCTCCCCGTCCCTAACAACTGTCCTTAAACTCCTCTCCCCATCACCAACAACTGTCCTTAAACTCCTCTCCCCCATCCCCAACAACTGTCCTTAAACTCCTCTCCCCCATCCCCAACAACTGTCCTTAAACTCCTCTCCCCCGTCCCCAACAACTGTCCTTAAACTCCTCTCCCCGTCCCCAACAACTGTCCTTAAACTCCTCTCCCCCGTCCCCAACAACTGTCCTTAAACTCCTCTCCCCATCCCCAACAACTGTCCTTAAACCCCTCTCCCCGTCCCCAACAAGTGTCCTTAAACTCCTCTCCCCATCCCCAACAACTGTCCTTAAACTCCACTCCACCGTCCCCAACAACTGTCCTTAAACTCCTCTCCCCATCCCCAACAACTGTCCTTAAATCCCTCTCCCCGTCGCCAACAACTGTCCTTAAACTCCTCTCCCCCATCCCCAACAACTGTCCTTAAACTCCTCTCCCCCGTCCCCAGCAACTGTCCTTAAGCTCAGCTCCCCCATCCCCAACAACTGTCCTTAAACTCCTCTCCCCCATCCCCAACAACTGTCCTTAAACTCCTCTCCCCCATCCCCAACAACTGTCCTTAAACTCCTCTCCCCATCCCCAACAACTGTCCTTAAGCTCCTCTCCCCCATCCCCAACAACTGTCCTTAAACTCCTCTCCCCCATCCCCAACAACTGTCCTTAAACTCCTCTCCCCCATCCCCAACAACTGTCCTTAAACTCCTCTCCCCATCCCCAACAACTGTCCTTAAACTCCTCTCCCCCGTCCCCAACAACTGTCCTTAAACTCCTCTCCCCATCCCCAACAACTGTCCTTAAACTCCTCTCCCCCGTCCCCAACAACTGTCCTTAAACTCCTCTCCCCCATCCCCAACAACTGTCCTTAAACTCCTCTCCCCATCCCCAACAACTGTCCTTAAACTCCTCTCCCCCATCCCCAACAACTGTCCTTAAACTCCTCTCCCCCGTCCCCAACAACTGTCCTTAAACTCCTCTCCCCATCCCCAACAACTGTCCTTAAACTCCTCTCCCCCATCCCCAACAACTGTCCTTAAACTCCTCTCCCCCGTCCCCAGCAACTGTCCTTAAGCTCCTCCCCCGTCCCCAACAACTGTCCTTAAGCTCCTCTCCCCCGTCCTGAACAACTGTCCTTAAACTCCTCTCCCCCGTCCGCAACAACTGTCCTTAAACTTCATTCCTCATCCCCAACAAATGTCCTTAAACTCCTCTTCCCCATCCCCAACATCTGTCCTTAAACTTCATTCCTCATCCCCAACAACTGTCCTTAAACTCCTCTCCCCATCCCCAACAACTGTCCTTAAACTTCATTCCTCATCCCCAACAACTGTCCTTAAACTCCTCTCCCCCATCCCCAACAACTGTCCTTAAACTTCATTCCTCATCCCTAACAACTGTCCTTAAACTCCTCTCCCCCATCCCCAACAACTATCCTTAAACTCCTCTCCCTCGTCCACAGCAACTGTCCTTAAACTTCTCTCCCCATCACCAACAACTATCCTTAAACTCCTCTCCCCCGTCCACAGCAACTGTCCTTAAACTCCTCTCCACATCCCCAACAACTGTCCTTAAACTCCTCTCCCCCGTCCAAAGCAACTGTCCTTAAACTCCTCTCCCCATCCCCAACAACTGTCCTTAAACTCCTCTCCCCCGTCCACAGCAACTGTCCTTAAACTCCTCTCCCCATCCCCAACAACTGTCCTCAAACTCCTCTCCCCATCCCCAACAACTGTCCTTAAACTCCTCTCCCCATCCCCAACAACTGTCCTTAAACTCCTCTCCCCCGTCCACAGCAACTGTCCTTAAACTCCTCTCCCCCGTCCCCAACAACTGTCCTTAAACTCCTCTCCCCATCCCCAACAACTGTCCTCAAACTCCTCTCCCCATCCCCAACAACTGTCCTTAAACTCCTCTCCCCCGTCCCCAACAACTGTCCTTAAACTCCTCTCCCCCGTCCCCAACTACTGTCCTTAAACTCCTCTCCCCCATCCCCAACAACTGTCCTTAAACTCCTCTCCCCCGTCCCCAACAACTGTCCTTAAACTCCTCACCCCAGCCCCAACAACTGTCCATATACTCCTCTCCCCGTCCGCAACAACTGTCCTTAAACTCCTCTCCCCGTCCCCAACAACTGTCCTTAAACTCCTCTCCCCATCCCCAACAACTGTCCTTAAACTCCTCTCCCCATCCCCAACAACTGTCCTTAAACTCCTCTCCCCCGTCCCCAACAACTGTCCTTAAACTCCTCTCCCCGTCCCCAACAACTGTCCTTAAACTCCTCTCCCCATCCCCAGCAACTGTCCTTAAACTCCTCTCCCCATCCCCAACAACTGTCCTTAAACTCCTCTCCCCCGTCCCCAACAACTGTCCTTAAACTCCTCTCCCCATCCCCAACAACTGTCCTTAAACTCCTCTCCCCCATCCCCAACAACTGTCCTTAAACTCCTCTCCCCCATCCCCAACAACTGTCCTTAAACTCCTCTCCCCATCCCCAACAACTGTCCTTAAACTCCTCTCCCCCATCCCCAACAACTGTCCTTAAACTCCTCTCCCCCGTCCCCAACAACTGTCCTTAAACTCCTCTCCCCATCCCCAACAACTGTCCTTAAACTCCTCTCCCCCATCCCCAACAACTGTCCTTAAACTCCTCTCCCCCGTCCCCAGCAACTGTCCTTAAGCTCCTCCCCCGTCCCCAACAACTGTCCTTAAGCTCCTCTCCCCGTCCTGAACAACTGTCCTTAAACTCCTCTCCCCCGTCCGCAACAACTGTCCTTAAACTTCATTCCTCATCCCCAACAAATGTCCTTAAACTCCTCTTCCCCATCCCCAACATCTGTCCTTAAACTTCATTCCTCATCCCCAACAACTGTCCTTAAACTCCTCTCCCCATCCCCAACAACTGTCCTTAAACTTCATTCCTCATCCCCAACAACTGTCCTTAAACTCCTCTCCCCCATTCCCAACAACTGTCCTTAAACTTCATTCCTCATCCCTAACAACTGTCCTTAAACTCCTCTCCCCCATCCCCAACAACTGTCCTTAAACTCCTCTCCCCCATCCCCAACAACTATCCTTAAACTCCTCTCCCTCGTCCACAGCAACTGTCCTTAAACTTCTCTCCCCATCACCAACAACTATCCTTAAACTCCTCTCCCCTGTCCACAGCAACTGTCCTTAAACTCCTCTCCACATCCCCAACAACTGTCCTTAAACTCCTCTCCCCCGTCCAAAGCAACTGTCCTTAAACTCCTCTCCCCATCCCCAACAACTGTCCTTAAACTCCTCTCCCCCGTCCACAGCAACTGTCCTTAAACTCCTCTCCCCCATCCCCAACAACTGTCCTTAAACTCCTCTCCCCATCCCCAACAACTGTCCTCAAACTCCTCTCCCCATCCCCAACAACTCTCCTTCAACTCCTCTCCCCCGTCCCCAGCAACTGTCCTTAAGCTCCTCTCCCCAATCCCCAACAACTGTCCTTAAACTCCTCACCCCCGTCCCCAACAACTGTCCTTAAACTCCTCTCCCCCATCCCCAACAACTGTCCTTAAACTCCTCTCCCCCATCCCCAACAACTGTCCTTAAACTCCTCTCTCCATCCCCAACAACTGTCCTTAAACTCCTCTCCCCCATCCCCAACAACTGTCCTTAAACTCCTCTCCCCATCCCCAACAACTGTCCTTAAACTCCTCTCCCCCATCCCCAACAACTGTCCTTAAACTCCTCTCCCCCATCCCCAACAACTGTCCTTAAACTCCTCTCCCCATCCCCAACAACTGTCCTTAAACTCCTCTCCCCCATCCCCAACAACTGTCCTTAAACTCCTCTCCCCCATCCCCAACAACTGTCCTTAAACTCCTCTCCCCCGTCCCCAACAGCTGTCCTTAAACTCCTCTCCCCATCCCCAACAACTGTCCTTAAACTCCTCTCCCCCCCATCCCCATCAACTGTCCTTAAACTCCTCTCCCCATCCCCAACAACTGTCCTTAAACTCCTCTCCCCCATCCCCAACAACTGTCCTTAAACTCCTCTCCCCATCCCCAACAACTGTCTTTAAACTCCTCTCCCCATCCCCAACAACTGTCCTTAAACTCCTCTCCCCCATCCCCAACAACTGTCCTTAAACTCCTGTCCCCATTACCAACAACTGTCCTTAAACTGCTCTCCCCCATCCCCAACAACTATCCTTAAACTCCTCTCCCCATCCCCAACAACTGTCCTTAAACTCCTCTCCCCCGTGTCCAACAACTGTCCTTAAACTCCTCTCCCCATCCCCAACAACTGTCCTTAAACTCCTCTCCCCCATCCCCAACAACTGTCCTTAAACTCCTTTCCCCCGTCCCCAACAACTCTCCTTAAACTCCTCTCCCCCGTCCCCAACAACTGTCCTTAAACTCCTCTCCCCCATCCCCAACAACTGTCCTTTAACTCCTCTCCCCGTCCCCAACAACTGTCCTTAAACTCCTCTCCCCCATCCCCAACAACTGTCCTTAAACTCCTCTCCCCATCCCCAACAACTGTCCTTAAACTACTCTCCACCATCCCCAACAACTGTCCTTAAACTCCTCTCCCCACCCCCAACAACTGTCCTTAAACTCCTCGCCCCATCCCCAACAACTGTCCTTAAACTCCTCTCCCCGTCCCCAACAACTGTCCTTAAACTCCTCTCCCCATCCCCAACAACTGTCCTTAATCTACTCTCCACCATCCCCAACAATTGTCCTTAAACTCCTCTCCCCATCCCCAACAACTGTCCTTAAACTCCTCTCCCCCGTCCCCAACAACTGTCCTTAAACTCCTCTCCCCGTCCCCAACAACTGTCCTTAAACTCCTCTCCCCCGTCCCCAACAACTGTCCTTAAACTCCTCTCCCCATCCCATACAACAGTCCTTAAACTCCTCTCCCCCGTCCCCAACAACTGTCCTTAAACTCCTCTCCCCCATCCCCAACAACTGTCCTTAAACTCCTCTCCCCATCCCCAACAACTGTCCTTAAACTCCTCTCCCCCATCCCCAACAACTGTCCTTAAACTCCTTTCCCCCGTCCCCAACAACTGTCCTTAAACTCCTCTCCCCCGTCCCCAACAACTGTCCTTAAACTCCTCTCCCCCATCCCCAACAACTGTCCTTAAACTCCTCTCCCCCGTCCCCAGCAACTGTCCTGAAACTCCTCTCCCCCATCCCCAACAACTGTCCTTAAACCCCTCTCCCCCATCCCCAACAACTGTCCTTAAACCCCTCTCCCCATCCCCAACAACTGTCCTTAAACTCCATTCCTCATCCCCAACAACTGTCCTTAAACTCCTCTCCCCATCCCCAACAACTATCCTTAAACTCCTCTCCCCCATCCCCAACAACTATCCTTAAACTCCTCTCCCCATCCCCAACAACTGTCCTTAAACTCCTCTCCTCCGTCCACAGCAGCTGTCCTTAAACTCCTCTCCCCTGTCCCCAACAACTGTCCTTAAACTCCTCTCCCCATCCCCAACAACTGTCCTTAAACTCCTCTCCCCATCCCCAACAACTGTCCTTAAACTCCTCTCCCCATCCCCAACAACTGTCCTTAAACTCCTCTCCCCCGTCCCCAACAACTGTCCTTAAATTCCTCTCCCCATCCCATGCAACAGTCCTTAAACTCCTCTCCCCCGTCCCCAACAACTGTCCTTAAACTCCTCTCCCCCATCCCCAACAACTGTCCTTAAACTCCTCTCCCCATCCCCAACAACTGTCCTTAAACTCCTCTCCACATCCCCAACAACTGTCCTTAAACTCCTCTCCCCCGTCCCCAACAACTGTCCTTAAACTCCTCTCCCCCATCCCCAACAAATGTCCTTAAACTCCTCTCCCCGTCCCCAACAACTGTCCTTAAACTCCTCTCCCCATCACCAACAACTGTCCTTAAACTCCTCTCCCCCATCCCCAACAACTGTCCTTAAACTCCTCTCCCCCATCCCCAACAACTGTCCTTAAACTCCTCTCCCCCGTCCCCAACAACTGTCCTTAAACTCCTCTCCCCGTCCCCAACAACTGTCCTTAAACTCCTCTCCCCCGTCCCCAACAACTGTCCTTAAACTCCTCTCCCCATCCCCAACAACTGTCCTTAAACCCCTCTCCCCGTCCCCAACAAGTGTCCTTAAACTCCTCTCCCCATCCCCAACAACTGTCCTTAAACTCCCCTCCACCGTCCCCAACAACTGTCCTTAAACTCCTCTCCCCATCCCCAACAACTGTCCTTAAATCCCTCTCCCCGTCGCCAACAACTGTCCTTAAACTCCTCTCCCCCATCCCCAACAACTGTCCTTAAACTCCTCTCCCCCGTCCCCAGCAACTGTCCTTAAGCTCAGCTCCCCCATCCCCAACAACTGTCCTTAAACTCCTCTCCCCCATCCCCAACAACTGTCCTTAAACTCCTCTCCCCCATCCCCAACAACTGTCCTTAAACTCCTCTCCCCATCCCCAACAACTGTCCTTAAGCTCCTCTCCCCCATCCCCAACAACTGTCCTTAAACTCCTCTCCCCCATCCCCAACAACTGTCCTTAAACTCCTCTCCCCCATCCCCAACAACTGTCCTTAAACTCCTCTCCCCATCCCCAACAACTGTCCTTAAACTCCTCTCCCCCGTCCCCAACAACTGTCCTTAAACTCCTCTCCCCATCCCCAACAACTGTCCTTAAACTCCTCTCCCCCATCCCCAACAACTGTCCTTAAACTCCTCTCCCCCATCCCCAACAACTGTCCTTAAACTCCTCTCCCCATCCCCAACAACTGTCCTTGAACTCCTCTCCCCCATCCCCAACAACTGTCCTTAAACTCCTCTCCCCCGTCCCCAACAACTGTCCTGAAACTCCTCTCCCCATCCCCAACAACTGTCCTTAAACTCCTCTCCCCCATCCCCAACAACTGTCCTTAAACTCCTCTCCCCCGTCCCCAGCAACTGTCCTTAAGCTCCTCCCCCGTCCCCAACAACTGTCCTTAAGCTCCTCTCCCCCGTCCTGAACAACTGTCCTTAAACTCCTCTCCCCCGTCCGCAACAACTGTCCTTAAACTTCATTCCTCATCCCCAACAAATGTCCTTAAACTCCTCTTCCCCATCCCCAACATCTGTCCTTAAACTTCATTCCTCATCCCCAACAACTGTCCTTAAACTCCTCTCCCCCATCCCCAACAACTGTCCTTAAACTTCATTCCTCATCCCTAACAACTGTCCTTAAACTCCTCTCCCCCATCCCCAACAACTGTCCTTAAACTCCTCTCCCCCATCCCCAACAACTATCCTTAAACTCCTCTCCCTCGTCCACAGCAACTGTCCTTAAACTTCTCTCCCCATCACCAACAACTATCCTTAAACTCCTCTCCCCCGTCCACAGCAACTGTCCTTAAACTCCTCTCCACATCCCCAACAACTGTCCTTAAACTCCTCTCCCCCGTCCAAAGCAACTGTCCTTAAACTCCTCTCCCCATCCCCAACAACTGTCCTTAAACTCCTCTCCCCGTCCCCAACAACTGTCCTTAAACTCCTCTCCCCATCCCCAACAACTGTCCTTAAACTCCTCTCCCCCGTCCCCAACAACTGTCCTTAAATTCCTCTCCCCATCCCCAACAACTGTCCTTAAACCCCTCTCCCCGTCCCCAACAACTGTCCTTAAACTCCTCTCCCCATCCCCAGCAACTGTCCTTAAACCCCTCTCCCCGTCCACAACAACTGTCCTTAAACTCCTCTCCCCCATCCCCAACAACTGTCCTTAAACTCCTCTCCCCCATCCCCAACAACTGTCCTTAAACTCCTTTCCCCCGTCCCCAACAACTGTCCTTAAACTCCTCTCCCCCGTCCGCAACAACTGTCCTTAAACTCCTGTCCCCATCCCCAACAATTGTCCTTAAACCCCTCTCCCCATCCCCAACAACTGTCCTTAAACTCCTCTCCCCCATCCCCAACAACTGTCCTTAAACTCCTCTTCCCATCCCCAACAACTGTCCTTAAACTCCTCTCCCCCATCCCCAACAACAGTCCTTAAACTCCTCTCCCCATCCCCAACAACTGTCCTTAAACTCCTCTCCTCCATCCCCAACAACTGTCCTTAAACTCCTGTCCCCATTACCAACAACTGTCCTGAAACTGCTCTCCCCCATCCCCAACAACTATCCTTAAACTCTTCTCCCCATCCCCAACAACTGTCCTTAAACTCCTCTCCCCCGTGTCCAACAACTGTCCTTCAACTCCTCTCCCCCGTCCCCAGCAACTGTCCTTAAGCTCCTCTCCCCAATCCCCAACAGCTGTCCTTAAACTCCACTCCCCCATCCCCAACAACTGTCCTTAAACTCCTCTCCCCCATCCCCAACAACTGTCCTTAAACTCCTCTCCCCCATCCCCAACAACTGTCCTTAAACTCCTCTCCCCCATCCCCAACAACTGTCATTAAACTCCTCTCCCCATCCCCAACAACTGTCCTTAAACTCCTCTCCCCCATCCCCAACAACTGTCCTTAAACTCCTCTCCCCATCCCCAACAACTGTCCTTAAACTCCTCTCCCCCATCCCCAACAACTGTCCTTAAACTCCTCTCCCCCATCCCCAACAACTGTCCTTAAACTCCTCTCCCCATCCCCAACAACTGTCCTTAAACTCCTCTCCCCCATCCCCAACAACTGTCCTTAAACTCCTCTCCCCCATCCCCAACAACTGTCCTTAAACTCCTCTCCCCCGTCCCCAACAGCTGTCCTTAAACTCCTCTCCCCATCCCCAACAACTGTCCTTAAACTCCTCTCCCCCCCATCCCCATCAACTGTCCTTAAACTCCTCTCCCCATCCCCAACAACTGTCCTTAAACTCCTCTCCCCCATCCCCAACAACTGTCCTTAAACTCCTCTCCCCATCCCCAACAACTGTCCTTAAACTCCTCTCCCCATCCCCAACAACTGTCCTTAAACTCCTCTCCCCCATCCCCAACAACTGTCCTTAAACTCCTGTCCCCATTACCAACAACTGTCCTTAAACTGCTCTCCCCCATCCCCAACAACTATCCTTAAACTCCTCTCCCCATCCCCAACAACTGTCCTTAAACTCCTCTCCCCCGTGTCCAACAACTGTCCTTAAACTCCTCTCCCCATCCCCAACAACTGTCCTTAAACTCCTCTCCCCCATCCCCAACAACTGTCCTTAAACTCCTTTCCCCCGTCCCCAACAACTGTCCTTAAACTCCTCTCCCCCGTCCCCAACAACTGTCCTTAAACTCCTCTCCCCCATCCCCAACAACTGTCCTTTAACTCCTCTCCCCGTCCCCAACAACTGTCCTTAAACTCCTCTCCCCCATCCCCAACAACTGTCCTTAAACTCCTCTCCCCCATCCCCAACAACTGTCCTTAAACTCCTCTCCCCATCCCCAACAACTGTCCTTAAACTCCTTTCCCCCGTCCCCAACAACTGTCCTTAAACTCCTCGCCCCATCCCCAACAACTGTCCTTAAACTCCTCTCCCCGTCCCCAACAACTGTCCTTAAACACCTCTCCCCATCCCCAACAACTGTCCTTAAACTACTCTCCACCATCCCCAACAACTGTGCTTAAACTCCTCTCTCCCATCCCCAACAACTGTCCTTAAACTCCTCGCCCCATCCCCAACAATAGTCCTTAAACTCGTCTCCCCATCCCCAACAACTGTCCTTAAACTCCTCTCCCCATCCCCAACAACTGTCCTAAAGCTCCTCTCCCCATCCCCAACAACTGTCCTTAAACTCCTCTCCCCCATCCCCAACAACTGTCCTTAAACTCCTCTCCCCCGTCCCCAACAACTGTCCTTAAACTCCACTCCCCCATCCCCAACAACTGTCCTTAAACTCCTCTCCCCATCCCCAACAACTGTCCTTAAACTCCTCTCCCCCGTCCCCAACAACTGTCCTTAAACTCGTCGCCCCGTCCCCAACAACTGTCCTTAAACTCCTCTCCCCCATCCCCAGCAACTGTCCTTAAACTCCTCTCCCCCGTCCCCAACAACTGTCCTTAAACTCCTCTCCCCCGTCCCCAGCAACTGTCCTTAAGCTCCTCTCCCCGTCCGCAACAACTGTCCTTAAGCTCCTCTCCCCCATCCCCAACAACTGTCCTTAAACTTCTCTCCCCATCCCCAACAACTGTCCTTAAACTTCATTCCTCATTCCCAACAACTGGCCTTAAACTCCTCTCCCCATCCCCAACAACTGTCCTTAAACTTCATTCCTCATCCCCAACAATTGTCCTTAAACTCCTCTCCCCCATCCCCAACAACTGTCCTTAAACTCCTCGCCCACATCCCCAACAACTATCCTTAAACTCCTCTCCCCCGTCCCCAACAACTGTCCTTAAACTCCTCTCCCCCATCCCCAATAACTGTCTTAAACTCCTCTCCACCATCCCCAACAACTATCCTTAAACTCCTCTCCCCCGTCCACAGCAACTGTCCTTAAACTCCTCTCCCCATCACCAACAACTGTCCCTTAAACTCCTCGCCCCATCCCCAACAACTGTCCTTAAACTCCTCTCCCCCGTCCACAGCAACTGTCCTTAAACTCCTCTCCCCATCCCCAACAACTGTCCTTAAACTCCTCTCCCCCATCCACAGCAACTGTCCTTAAACTCCTCTCCCCATCCCGAACAACTGTCCTTAAACTCCTCTACCCCGTCCACAGCAGCTGTCCTTAAACTCCTCTCCCCTGTCCCCAACAACTGTCCTTAAACTCCTCTCCCCATCCCCAACAACTGTCCTTAAACTCCTCTCCCCATCCCCAACAACTGTCCTTAAACTCCTCTCCCCATCCCCAACAACTGTCCTTAAACTCCTCTCCCCCGTCCCCAACAACTGTCCTTAAACTCCTCTCCCCATCCCATACAACAGTCCTTAAACTCCTCTCCCCCGTCCCCAACAACTGTCCTTAAACTCCTCTCCCCCATCCCCAACAACTGTCCTTAAACTCCTCTCCCCATCCCCAACAACTGTCCTTAAACACCTCTCCCCCATCCCCAACAACTGTCCTTAAACTCCTTTCCCCCGTCCCCAACAACTGTCCTTAAACTCCTCTCCCCCGTCCCCAACAACTGTCCTTAAACTCCTCTCCCCCATCCCCAACAACTGTCCTTAAACTCCTCTCCCCCGTCCCCAGCAACTGTCCTGAAACTCCTCTCCCCCATCCCCAACAACTGTCCTTAAACCCCTCTCCCCCATCCCCAACAACTGTCCTTAAACCCCTCTCCCCATCCCCAACAACTGTCCTTAAACTCCATTCCTCATCCCCAACAACTGTCCTTAAACTCCTCTCCCCATCCCCAACAACTATCCTTAAACTCCTCTCCCCCATCCCCAACAACTATCCTTAAACTCCTCTCCCCATCCCCAACAACTGTCCTTAAACTCCTCTCCTCCGTCCACAGCAGCTGTCCATAAACTCCTCTCCCCTGTCCCCAACAACTGTCCTTAAACTCCTCTCCCCATCCCCAACAACTGTCCTTAAACTCCTCTCCCCATCCCCAACAACTGTCCTTAAACTCCTCTCCCCCGTCCCCAACAACTGTCCTTAAACTCCTCTCCCCATCCCATGCAACAGTCCTTAAACTCCTCTCCCCCGTCCCCAACAACTGTCCTTAAACTCCTCTCCCCCATCCCCAACAACTGTCCTGAAACTCCTCTCCCCATCCCCAACAACTGTCCTTAAACTCCTCTCCACATCCCCAACAACTGTCCTTAAACTCCTCTCCCCCGTCCCCAACAACTGTCCTTAAACTCCTCTCCCCCATCCCCAACAACTGTCCTTAAACTCCTCTCACCCATCCCCAACAACTGTCCTTAAACTCCTCTCCCCATCCCCAACAACTGTCCTTAAACTCCTCTCCCCCATCCCCAACAAATGTCCTTAAACTCCTCTCCCCCATCCCCAACAAATGTCCTTAAACTCCTTTCCCCGTCCCCAACAACTGTCCTTAAACTCCTCTCCCCATCACCAACAACTGTCCTTAAACTCCTCTCCCCCATCCCCAACAACTGTCCTTAAACTCCTCTCCCCCATTCCCAACAACTGTCCTTAAACTCCTCTCCCCCGTCCCCAACAACTGTCCTTAAACTCCTCTCCCCCATCCCCAACAACTGTCCTTAAACTCCTCTCCCCCATCCCCAACAAATGTCCTTAAACTCCTCTCCCCGTCCCCAACAACTGTCCTTAAACTCCTCTCCCCATCACCAACAACTGTCCTTAAACTCCTCTCCCCCATCCCCAACAACTGTCCTTAAACTCCTCTCCCCCATTCCCAACAACTGTCCTTAAACTCCTCTCCCCGTCCCCAACAACTGTCCTTAAACTCCTCTCCCCCGTCCCCAACAACTGTCCTTAAACTCCTCTCCCCATCCCCAACAACTGTCCTTAAACCACTCTCCCCGTCCCCAACAAGTGTCCTTAAACTCCTCTCCGCATCCCCAACAACTGTCCTTAAACTCCACTCCACCGTCCCCAACAACTGTCCTTAAACTCCTCTCCCCATCCCCAACAACTGTCCTTAAATCCCTCTCCCCGTCGCCAACAACTGTCCTTAAACTCCTCTCCCCCATCCCCAACAACTGTCCTTAAACTCCTCTCCCCCGTCCCCAGCAACTGTCCTTAAGCTCCTCTCCCCCATCCCCAACAACTGTCCTTAAACTCCTCTCCCCCATCCCCAACAACTGTCCTTAAACTCCTCTCCCCCATCCCCAACAACTGTCCTTAAACTCCTCTCCCCATCCCCAACAACTGTCCTTAAGCTCCTCTCCCCCATCCCCAACAACTGTCCTTAAACTCCTCTCCCCCATCCCCAACAACTGTCCTTAAACTCCTCTCCCCCATCCCCAACAACTGTCCTTAAACTCCTCTCCCCATCCCCAACAACTGTCCTTAAACTCCTCTCCACCGTCCCCAACAACTGTCCTTAAACTCCTCTCCCCATCCCCAACAACTGTCCTTAAACTCCTCTCCCCCGTCCCCAACAACTGTCCTTAAACTCCTCTCCCCCATCCCCAACAACTGTCCTTAAACTCCTCTCCCCATCCCCAACAACTGTCCTTAAACTCCTCTCCCCCATCCCCAACAACTGTCCTTAAACTCCTCTCCCCCGTCCCCAACAACTGTCCTTAAACTCCTCTCCCCATCCCCAACAACTGTCCTTAAACTCCTCTCCCCCATCCCCAACAACTGTCCTTAAACTCCTCTCCCCCGTCCCCAGCAACTGTCCTTAAGCTCCTCCCCCGTCCCCAACAACTGTCCTTAAGCTCCTCTCCCCCGTCCTGAACAACTGTCCTTAAACTCCTCTCCCCCATCCGCAACAACTGTCCTTAAACTTCATTCCTCATCCCCAACAAATGTCCTTAAACTCCTCTTTCCCATCCCCAACATCTGTCCTTAAACTTCATTCCTCATCCCCAACAACTGTCCTTAAACTCCTCTCCCCATCCCCAACAACTGTCCTTAAACTTCATTCCTCATCCCCAACAACTGTCCTTAAACTCCTCTCCCCCATCCCCAACAACTGTCCTTAAACTTCATTCCTCATCCCTAACAACTGTCCTTAAACTCCTCTCCCCCATCCCCAACAACTGTCCTTAAACTCCTCTCCCCCATCCCCATCAACTATCCTTAAACTCCTCTCCCTCGTCCACAGCAACTGTCCTTAAACTTCTCTCCCCATCACCAACAACTATCCTTAAACTCCTCTCCCCCGTCCACAGCAACTGTCCTTAAACTCCTCTCCACATCCCCAACAACTGTCCTTAAACTCCTCTCCCCCGTCCAAAGCAACTGTCCTTAAACTCCTCTCCCCATCCCCAACAACTGTCCTTAAACTCCTCTCCCCCGTCCACAGCAACTGTCCTTAAACTCCTCTCCCCCGTCCCCAACAACTGTCCTTAAACTCCTCTCCCCATCCCCAACAACTGTCCTCAAACTCCTCTCCCCATCCCCAACAACTGTCCTTAAACTCCTCTCCCCCGTCCCCAACAACTGTCCTTAAACTCCTCTCCCCATCCCCAACAACTGTCCTTAAACTCCTCTCCCCCGTCCCCAACAACTGTCCTTAAACTCCTCTCCCCCATCCCCAACAACAGTCCTTAAACTCCTCTCCCCCGTCCCCAACAACTGTCCTTAAACTCCTCACCCCAGCCCCAACAACTGTCCATATACTCCTCTCCCCGTCCGCAACAACTGTCCTTAAACTCCTCTCCCCGTCCCCAACAACTGTCCTTAAACTGCTCTCCCCATCGCCAACAACTGTCCTTAAACTCCTCTCCCCCGTCCCCAACAACTGTCCTTAAATTCCTCTCCCCATCCCCAACAACTGTCCTTAAACCCCTCTCCCCGTCCCCAACAACTGTCCTTAAATTCCTCTCCCCATCCCCAGCAACTGTCCTTAAACCCCTCTCCCCGTCCACAACAACTGTCCTTAAACTCCTCTCCCCCATCCCCAACAACTGTCCTTAAACTCCTCTCCCCCATCCCCAACAACTGTCCTTAAACTCCTTTCCCCCGTCCCCAACAACTGTCCTTAAACTCCTCTACCCCGTCCGCAACAACTGTCCTTAAACTCCTGTCCCCATCCCCAACAATTGTCCTTAAACCCCTCTCCCCATCCCCAACAACTGTCCTTAAACTCCTCTCCCCCATCCCCAACAACTGTCCTTAAACTCCTCTTCCCATCCCCAACAACTGTCCTTAAACTCCTCTCCCCCATCCCCAACAACTGTCCTTAAACTCCTCTCCCCATCCCCAACAACTGTCCTTAAACTCCTCTCCTCCATCCCCAACAACTGTCCTTAAACTCCTGTCCCCATTACCAACAACTGTCCTGAAACTGCTCTCCCCCATCCGCAACAACTATCCTTAAACTCTTCTCCCCATCCCCAACAACTGTCCTTAAGCTCCTCTCCCCCGTCCTGAACAACTGTCCTTAAACTCCTCTCCCCCGTCCGCAACAACTGTCCTTAAACTTCATTCCTCATCCCCAACAAATGTCCTTAAACTCCTCTTTCCCATCCCCAACAACTGTCCTTAAACTTCATTCCTCATCCCCAACAACTGTCCTTAAACTCCTCTCCCCCATCCCCAACAACTGTCCTTAAACTCCTCTCCCCCATCCCCAACAACTGTCCTTAAACTCCTCTCCCCCGTCCACAGCAACTGTCCTTAAACTCCTCTCCCCCGTCCCCAACAACTGTCCTTAAACTCCTCTCCCCATCCCCAACAACTGTCCTTAAACTCCTCTCCCCATCCCCAACAACTGTCCTTAAACTCCTCTCCCCCGTCCCCAACAACTGTCCTTAAACTCCTCTCCCCCATCCCCAACAACTGTCCTTAAACTCCTCTCCCCCATCCCCAACAACTGTCCTTAAACTCCTCTCCCCCATCCCCAACAACTGTCCTTAAACACCTCTTCCCCATCCCCAACAACTGTCCTTAAACTCCACTCCCCCGTCCCCAACAACTGTCCTTAAACTCCTCTCCCCCGTCCCCAACAACTGTCCTTAAGCTCCTCTCCCCCATCCCCAACAACTGTCCTTAACCTCCTCTCCCCCATCCCCAACAACTGTCCTTAAACTCCTCTCCCCCGTCCCCAACAACTGTCCTTAAACTCCTCTCCCCCGTCCCCAACAACTGTCCTTAAACTCCTCTCCCCCATCCCCAACAACTGTCCTTAAACTCCTCTCCCCGTCCCCAACAACTGTCCTTAAGCTCCTCTTCCCATCCCCAACAACTGTCCTTAAACTCCTCTCCCCATCCCCAACAACTGTCCTTAAACTCCTCCCCCATCCCCAACAACTATCCTTAAACTCCTCTCCCCCATCCTCAACAACTGTCCTTAAACTCCTCTCCCCCATCCCCAACAACTGTCCTTAAACTCCTCTCCCCCATCCCCAACAACTGTCCTTAAACTCCTCTCCCCATCCCCAACAACTGTCCTTAAACTCCTCTCCCCCGTCCCCAACAACTGTCCTTAAACTCCTCTCCCCATCACCAACAACTGTCCTTAAACTCATCTCCCCCATCCCCAACAACTGTCCTTAAACGCCTCTCCCCATCCCCAACAACTGTCCTTAAACTCCTCTCCCCCATCCCCAGCAACTGTCCTTAAACTCCTCTCCCCGTCCCCAACAACTGTCCTTAAACTCCTCTCCCCCATCCCCAACAACTGTCCTGAAACTCCTCTCCCCCATCCTCAACAACTGTCCTTAAACTCCTCTCCCCATCCCCAACAACTGTCCTTAAACTCCTCTCCCCGTCCCGAACAACTGTCCTTAAACTCCTCTCCCCATCCCCAACAACTGTGCTCAAACTCCTCTCCCCCATCCCCAACAACTGTCCTTAAACTCCTCTCCACCGTCCCCAACAACTGTCCTTAAACTCCTCTCCCCCATCCCGAACAACTGTCCTTAAACTCCTCTCCCCATCCCCAACAACTGTCCTTAAACTCCTCTCCCCCGTCCCCAACAACTGTCCTTAAACTCCTCTCCCCCATCCCCAACAACTGTCCTTAAACTCCTCTCCCAATCCCCAACAACTGTCCTTAAACTCCTCTCCCCCATCCCCAACAACTGTCCTTAAACTCCTCTCCCCCGTCCCCAACAACTGTCCTTATACTCCTCTCCCCCATCCCGAACAACTGTCCTTAAACTCCTCTCCCCATCCCCAACAACTGTGCTTTAACTCCTCTCCCCCATCCCCAACAACTGTCCTTAAACTCCTCTCCACCGTCCCCAACAACTGTCCTTAAACTCCTCTCCCCCATCCCGAACAACCGTCCTTAAACTCCTCTCCCCCGTCCCCAGCAACTGTCATTAAGCTCCTCTCACCGTCCCCAACAACTGTCCTTAAGCTCCTCTCCCCCGTCCCGAACAACTGTCCTTAAACTCCTCTCCCCCGTCCCCAACAACTGTCCTTAAACTCCGCTCCCCCATCCCGAACAACTGTCTTAAACTCCTCTCCCCATCCCCAACAACTGTCCTTAAACTCCTCTCCCCCATCACCAACAACTGTCCCTTAAACTCCTCTCCCCATCCCCAACAACTGTCCATAAACTCCTCTGCCCCATCCCCAACAACTGTCCTTAAACTCCTCTCCCCCGTCCACAGCAACTGTCCTTAAACTCCTCTCCCCCGTCCCCAACAAATGTCCTTAAACTCCTCTCCCCATCCCCAACAACTGTCCTTAAACTCCTCTCCCCATCCCCAACAACTGTCCTTAAACTCCTCTCCCCATCACCAACAACTGTCCTTAAACTCCTCTCCCCCATCCCCAACAACTGTCCTTAAACTCCTCTCCCCATCCCCAACCACTGTCCTTAAACCCCTCTCCCCGTCCCCAACAACTGTCCTTAAACTCCTCTCCCCATCCCCAACAACTGTCCTGAAACTCCTCTCGCCATCACCAACAACTGTCCTTAAACTCCTCTCCCCCATCCCCAACAACTGTCCTTAAACTCCTCTCCCCATCCCCAACCACTGTCCTTAAACCCCTCTCCCCGTCCCCAACAACTGTCCTTAAACTCCTCTCCCCCATCCCCAACAACTGTCCTTAAACTCCTCTCCCCCGTCCCCAGCAACTGTCCTTAAGCTCCTCTCCCCCATCCCCAACAACTGTCCTTAAACTCCTCTCCCCCATCCCCAACAACTGTCCTTAAACTCCTCTCCCCCATCCCCAACAACTGTCCTTAAACTCCTCTCCCCCATCCCCAACAACTGTCCTTAAGCTCCTCTCCCCATCCCCAACAACTGTCCTTAAACTCCTCTCCCCCATCCCCAACAACTGTACTTAAACTCCTCTCCCCCATCCACAACAACTGTCCTTAAACTCCTCTCCCTATCCCCAACAACTGTCCTTAAACTCCTCTCCCCCATCCCCAACAAATGTCCTTAAACTCCTCTCCCCATCACGAACAACTGTCCTTAAACTCCTCTCCCCCGTCCCCAACAACTGTCCTTAAACTCCTCTCCCCATCCCCAACAACTGTCCTTAAACCCCTCTCCCCGTCCCCAACAACTGTCCTTAAACTCCTCTCCCCATCCCCAACAACTGTCCTTAAACTCCTCTCCCCCGTCCCCAACAACTGTCGTTAAACTCCTCTCCCCATCCCCAACAACTGTCCTTAAACTCCTCTCCCCAATCCCGAACAACTGTCCTTAAACTCCTCTCCCCATCCCCAACAACTGTCCTTAAACTCCTCTCCCCCGTCCCCAACAACTGTCCTTAAACTCCTCTCCCCATCCCCAACAACTGTCCTTAAACCCCTCTCCCCGTCCCCAACAACTGTCCTTAAACTCCTCTCCCCATCCCCAACAACTGTCCTTAAACTCCTCTCCCCCGTCCCCAACAACTGTCCTTAAACTCCTCTCCCCATCCCCAACAACTGTCCTTAAACCCCTCTCCCCGTCCCCAACAAGTGTCCTTAAACTCCTCTCCCCATCCCCAACAACTGTCCTTAAACTCCTCTCCACCGTCCCCAACAACTGTCCTTAAACTCCTCTCCCCCATCCCGAACAACTGTCCTTAAACTCCTCTCCCCATCCCCAACAACTGTCCTTAAACTCCTCTCCCCCGTCCCCAACAACTGTCGTTAAACTCCTCTCCCCCATCCCCAACAACTGTCCTTAAACTCCTCTCCCAATCCCCAACAACTGTCCTTAAACTCCTCTCCCCATCACCAACAACTGTCCTTAAACTCCTCTCCCCCATCCCCAACAACTGTCCTTAAACTCCTCTCCCCATCCCCAACCACTGTCCTTAAACCCCTCTCCCCGTCCCCAACAACTGTCCTTAAACTCCTCTCCCCATCCCCAACAACTGTCCTGAAACTCCTCTCGCCATCACCAACAACTGTCCCTTAAACTCCTCTCCCCATCCCCAACAACTGTCCATAAACTCCTCTGCCCCATCCCCAACAACTGTCCTTAAACTCCTCTCCCCCGTCCACAGCAACTGTCCTTAAACTCCTCTCCCCCGTCCCCAACAAATGTCCTTAAACTCCTCTCCCCATCCCCAACAACTGTCCTTAAACTCCTCTCCCCATCCCCAACAACTGTCCTTAAACTCCTCTCCCCATCACCAACAACTGTCCTTAAACTCCTCTCCCCCATCCCCAACAACTGTCCTTAAACTCCTCTCCCCATCCCCAACCACTGTCCTTAAACCCCTCTCCCCGTCCCCAACAACTGTCCTTAAACTCCTCTCCCCATCCCCAACAACTGTCCTGAAACTCCTCTCGCCATCACCAACAACTGTCCTTAAACTCCTCTCCCCCATCCCCAACAACTGTCCTTAAACTCCTCTCCACCGTCCCCAACAACTGTCCTTAAACTCCTCTCCCCCATCCCGAACAACCGTCCTTAAACTCCTCTCCCCCGTCCCCAGCAACTGTCATTAAGCTCCTCTCCCCATCCCCAACAACTGTCCTTAAACTCCTCTCCCCGTCCCGAACAACTGTCCTTAAACTCCTCTCCCCATCCCCAACAACTGTGCTCAAACTCCTCTCCCCCATCCCCAACAACTGTCCTTAAACTCCTCTCCACCGTCCCCAACAACTGTCCTTAAACTCCTCTCCCCCATCCCGAACAACTGTCCTTAAACTCCTCTCCCCATCCCCAACAACTGTCCTTAAACTCCTCTCCCCCGTCCCCAACAACTGTCCTTAAACTCCTCTCCCCCATCCCCAACAACTGTCCTTAAACTCCTCTCCCAATCCCCAACAACTGTCCTTAAACTCCTCTCCCCCATCCCCAACAACTGTCCTTAAACTCCTCTCCCCCGTCCCCAACAACTGTCCTTATACTCCTCTCCCCCATCCCGAACAACTGTCCTTAAACTCCTCTCCCCATCCCCAACAACTGTGCTTTAACTCCTCTCCCCCATCCCCAACAACTGTCCTTAAACTCCTCTCCACCGTCCCCAACAACTGTCCTTAAACTCCTCTCCCCCATCCCGAACAACCGTCCTTAAACTCCTCTCCCCCGTCCCCAGCAACTGTCATTAAGCTCCTCTCACCGTCCCCAACAACTGTCCTTAAGCTCCTCTCCCCCGTCCCGAACAACTGTCCTTAAACTCCTCTCCCCCGTCCCCAACAACTGTCCTTAAACTCCGCTCCCCCATCCCGAACAACTGTCTTAAACTCCTCTCCCCATCCCCAACAACTGTCCTTAAACTCCTCTCCCCCATCACCAACAACTGTCCCTTAAACTCCTCTCCCCATCCCCAACAACTGTCCATAAACTCCTCTGCCCCATCCCCAACAACTGTCCTTAAACTCCTCTCCCCCGTCCACAGCAACTGTCCTTAAACTCCTCTCCCCCGTCCCCAACAAATGTCCTTAAACTCCTCTCCCCATCCCCAACAACTGTCCTTAAACTCCTCTCCCCATCCCCAACAACTGTCCTTAAACTCCTCTCCCCATCACCAACAACTGTCCTTAAACTCCTCTCCCCCATCCCCAACAACTGTCCTTAAACTCCTCTCCCCATCCCCAACCACTGTCCTTAAACCCCTCTCCCCGTCCCCAACAACTGTCCTTAAACTCCTCTCCCCATCCCCAACAACTGTCCTGAAACTCCTCTCGCCATCACCAACAACTGTCCTTAAACTCCTCTCCCCCATCCCCAACAACTGTCCTTAAACTCCTCTCCCCATCCCCAACCACTGTCCTTAAACCCCTCTCCCCGTCCCCAACAACTGTCCTTAAACTCCTCTCCCCCATCCCCAACAACTGTCCTTAAACTCCTCTCCCCCGTCCCCAGCAACTGTCCTTAAGCTCCTCTCCCCCATCCCCAACAACTGTCCTTAAACTCCTCTCCCCCATCCCCAACAACTGTCCTTAAACTCCTCTCCCCCATCCCCAACAACTGTCCTTAAACTCCTCTCCCCCATCCCCAACAACTGTCCTTAAGCTCCTCTCCCCATCCCCAACAACTGTCCTTAAACTCCTCTCCCCCATCCCCAACAACTGTACTTAAACTCCTCTCCCCCATCCACAACAACTGTCCTTAAACTCCTCTCCCTATCCCCAACAACTGTCCTTAAACTCCTCTCCCCCATCCCCAACAAATGTCCTTAAACTCCTCTCCCCATCACGAACAACTGTCCTTAAACTCCTCTCCCCCGTCCCCAACAACTGTCCTTAAACTCCTCTCCCCATCCCCAACAACTGTCCTTAAACCCCTCTCCCCGTCCCCAACAACTGTCCTTAAACTCCTCTCCCCATCCCCAACAACTGTCCTTAAACTCCTCTCCCCCGTCCCCAACAACTGTCGTTAAACTCCTCTCCCCATCCCCAACAACTGTCCTTAAACTCCTCTCCCCAATCCCGAACAACTGTCCTTAAACTCCTCTCCCCATCCCCAACAACTGTCCTTAAACTCCTCTCCCCCGTCCCCAACAACTGTCCTTAAACTCCTCTCCCCATCCCCAACAACTGTCCTTAAACCCCTCTCCCCGTCCCCAACAACTGTCCTTAAACTCCTCTCCCCATCCCCAACAACTGTCCTTAAACTCCTCTCCCCCGTCCCCAACAACTGTCCTTAAACTCCTCTCCCCATCCCCAACAACTGTCCTTAAACCCCTCTCCCCGTCCCCAACAAGTGTCCTTAAACTCCTCTCCCCATCCCCAACAACTGTCCTTAAACTCCTCTCCACCGTCCCCAACAACTGTCCTTAAACTCCTCTCCCCCATCCCGAACAACTGTCCTTAAACTCCTCTCCCCATCCCCAACAACTGTCCTTAAACTCCTCTCCCCCGTCCCCAACAACTGTCGTTAAACTCCTCTCCCCCATCCCCAACAACTGTCCTTAAACTCCTCTCCCAATCCCCAACAACTGTCCTTAAACTCCTCTCCCCATCACCAACAACTGTCCTTAAACTCCTCTCCCCCATCCCCAACAACTGTCCTTAAACTCCTCTCCCCATCCCCAACCACTGTCCTTAAACCCCTCTCCCCGTCCCCAACAACTGTCCTTAAACTCCTCTCCCCATCCCCAACAACTGTCCTGAAACTCCTCTCGCCATCACCAACAACTGTCCTTAAACTCCTCTCCCCCATCCCCAACAACTGTCCTTAAACTCCTCTCCCCATCCCCAACCACTGTCCTTAAACCCCTCTCCCCGTCCCCAACAACTGTCCTTAAACTCCTCTCCCCCATCCCCAACAACTGTCCTTAAACTCCTCTCCCCCGTCCCCAGCAACTGTCCTTAAGCTCCTCTCCCCCATCCCCAACAACTGTCCTTAAACTCCTCTCCCCCATCCCCAACAACTGTCCTTAAACTCCTCTCCCCCATCCCCAACAACTGTCCTTAAACTCCTCTCCCCCATCCCCAACAACTGTCCTTAAGCTCCTCTCCCCATCCCCAACAACTGTCCTTAAACTCCTCTCCCCCATCCCCAACAACTGTACTTAAACTCCTCTCCCCCATCCACAACAACTGTCCTTAAACTCCTCTCCCTATCCCCAACAACTGTCCTTAAACTCCTCTCCCCCATCCCCAACAAATGTCCTTAAACTCCTCTCCCCATCACGAACAACTGTCCTTAAACTCCTCTCCCCCGTCCCCAACAACTGTCCTTAAACTCCTCTCCCCATCCCCAACAACTGTCCTTAAACCCCTCTCCCCGTCCCCAACAACTGTCCTTAAACTCCTCTCCCCATCCCCAACAACTGTCCTTAAACTCCTCTCCCCCGTCCCCAACAACTGTCGTTAAACTCCTCTCCCCATCCCCAACAACTGTCCTTAAACTCCTCTCCCCAATCCCGAACAACTGTCCTTAAACTCCTCTCCCCATCCCCAACAACTGTCCTTAAACTCCTCTCCCCCGTCCCCAACAACTGTCCTTAAACTCCTCTCCCCATCCCCAACAACTGTCCTTAAACCCCTCTCCCCGTCCCCAACAACTGTCCTTAAACTCCTCTCCCCATCCCCAACAACTGTCCTTAAACTCCTCTCCCCCGTCCCCAACAACTGTCCTTAAACTCCTCTCCCCATCCCCAACAACTGTCCTTAAACCCCTCTCCCCGTCCCCAACAAGTGTCCTTAAACTCCTCTCCCCATCCCCAACAACTGTCCTTAAACTCCTCTCCACCGTCCCCAACAACTGTCCTTAAACTCCTCTCCCCCATCCCGAACAACTGTCCTTAAACTCCTCTCCCCATCCCCAACAACTGTCCTTAAACTCCTCTCCCCCGTCCCCAACAACTGTCGTTAAACTCCTCTCCCCCATCCCCAACAACTGTCCTTAAACTCCTCTCCCAATCCCCAACAACTGTCCTTAAACTCCTCTCCCCCATCCCCAACAACTGTCCTTAAACTCCTCTCCCCCGTCCCCAACAACTGTCCTTATACTCCTCTCCCCATCCCCAACAACTGTCCTTAAACTCCTCTCCCCCATCCCCAACAACTGTCCTTAAACTCCTCTCCCCCGTCCCCAGCAACTGTCATTAAGCTCCTCTCACCGTCCCCAACAACTGTCCTTAAGCTCCTCTCCCCCGTCCCGAACAACTGTCCTTAAACTCCTCTCCCCCGTCCCCAACAACTGTCCTTAAACTCCGCTCCCCCATCCCGAACAACTGTCTTAAACTCCTCTCCCCATCCCCAACAACTGTCCTTAAACTCCTCTCCCCCATCACCAACAACTGTCCCTTAAACTCCTCTCCCCATCCCCAACAACTGTCCATAAACTCCTCTGCCCCATCCCCAACAACTGTCCTTAAACTCCTCTCCCCCGTCCACAGCAACTGTCCTTAAACTCCTCTCCCCCGTCCCCAACAAATGTCCTTAAACTCCTCTCCCCATCCCCAACAACTGTCCTTAAACTCCTCTCCCCATCCCCAACAACTGTCCTTAAACTCCTCTCCCCATCACCAACAACTGTCCTTAAACTCCTCTCCCCCATCCCCAACAACTGTCCTTAAACTCCTCTCCCCATCCCCAACCACTGTCCTTAAACCCCTCTCCCCGTCCCCAACAACTGTCCTTAAACTCCTCTCGCCATCCCCAACAACTGTCCTGAAACTCCTCTCGCCATCACCAACAACTGTCCTTAAACTCCTCTCCCCCATCCCCAACAACTGTCCTTAAACTCCTCTCCCCATCCCCAACCACTGTCCTTAAACCCCTCTCCCCGTCCCCAACAACTGTCCTTAAACTCCTCTCCCCCATCCCCAACAACTGTCCTTAAACTCCTCTCCCCCGTCCCCAGCAACTGTCCTTAAGCTCCTCTCCCCCATCCCCAACAACTGTCCTTAAACTCCTCTCCCCCATCCCCAACAACTGTCCTTAAACTCCTCTCCCCCATCCCCAACAACTGTCCTTAAACTCCTCTCCCCCATCCCCAACAACTGTCCTTAAGCTCCTCTCCCCATCCCCAACAACTGTCCTTAAACTCCTCTCCCCCATCCCCAACAACTGTCCTTAAACTCCTCTCCCCCATCCCCAACAACTGTCCTTAAACTCCTCTCCCTATCCCCAACAACTGTCCTTAAACTCCTCTCCCCCATCCCCAACAAATGTCCTTAAACTCCTCTCCCCATCACGAACAACTGTCCTTAAACTCCTCTCCCCCGTCCCCAACAACTGTCCTTAAACTCCTCTCCCCATCCCCAACAACTGTCCTTAAACCCCTCTCCCCGTCCCCAACAACTGTCCTTAAACTCCTCTCCCCATCCCCAACAACTGTCCTCAAACTCCTCTCCCCCGTCCCCAACAACTGTCGTTAAACTCCTCTCCCCATCCCCAACAACTGTCCTTAAACTCCTCTCCCCAATCCCGAACAACTGTCCTTAAACTCCTCTCCCCATCCCCAACAACTGTCCTTAAACTCCTCTCCCCCGTCCCCAACAACTGTCCTTAAACTCCTCTCCCCATCCCCAACAACTGTCCTTAAACCCCTCTCCCCGTCCCCAACAACTGTCCTTAAACTCCTCTCCCCATCCCCAACAACTGTCCTTAAACTCCTCTCCCCCGTCCCCAACAACTGTCCTTAAACTCCTCTCCCCATCCCCAACAACTGTCCTTAAACCCCTCTCCCCGTCCCCAACAACTGTCCTTAAACTCCTCTCCCCCATCCCCAACAACTGTCCTTAAACTCCTCTCCCCCGTCCCCAACAACTGTCCTTAAACTCCTCTCCCCATCCCCAACAACTGTCCTTAAACTCCTCTCCCCCATCCCCAACAACTGTCCTTAAACTCATCACCCCCGTCCCCAACAGCTGTCCTTAAACTCATCTCCCCCGTCCCCAACAACTGTCCTTAAACTCCTCTCCCCCATCCCCAACGACTGTCCTTAAACTTCTCTCACCCATCCCCAACAACTGTCCTTAAACTCCTCTCCCCTATCCCCAACAACTGTCCTTAAACTCCTCTCCCCCATCCCGAACAACTGTCCTTAAACTCCTCTCCCCATCCCCAACAACTGTGCTCAAACTCCTCTCCCCCATCCCCAACAACTGTCCTTAAACTCCTCTCCACCGTCCCCAACAACTGTCCTTAAACTCCTCTCCCAATCCCCAACAACTGTCCTTAAACTCCTCTCCCCCATCCCCAACAACTGTCCTTAAACTCCTCTCCCCCGTCCCCAACAACTGTCCTTATACTCCTCTCCCCCATCCCGAACAACTGTCCTTAAACTCCTCTCCCCATCCCCAACAACTGTGCTTTAACTCCTCTCCCCCATCCCCAACAACTGTCCTTAAACTCCTCTCCACCGTCCCCAACAACTGTCCTTAAACTCCTCTCCCCCATCCCGAACAACCGTCCTTAAACTCCTCTCCCCATCCCCAACAACTGTCCTTAAACTCCTCTCCCCCATCCCCAACAACTGTCCTTAAACTCCTCTCCCCCATCCCCAGCAACTGTCATTAAGCTCCTCTCACCGTCCCCAACAACTGTCCTTAAGCTCCTCTCCCCCGTCCCGAACAACTGTCCTTAAACTCCTCTCCCCCGTCCCCAACAACTGTCCTTAAACTCCGCTCCCCCATCCCGAACAACTGTCTTAAACTCCTCTCCCCATCCCCAACAACTGTCCTTAAACTCCTCTCCCCCATCACCAACAACTGTCCCTTAAACTCCTCTCCCCATCCCCAACAACTGTCCATAAACTCCTCTGCCCCATCCCCAACAACTGTCCTTAAACTCCTCTCCCCCGTCCACAGCAACTGTCCTTAAACTCCTCTCCCCCGTCCCCAACAAATGTCCTTAAACTCCTCTCCCCATCCCCAACAACTGTCCTTAAACTCCTCTCCCCATCCCCAACAACAGTCCTTAAACTCCTCTCCCCATCACCAACAACTGTCCTTAAACTCCTCTCCCCCATCCCCAACAACTGTCCTTAAACTCCTCTCCCCATCCCCAACCACTGTCCTTAAACCCCTCTCCCCGTCCCCAACAACTGTCCTTAAACTCCTCTCCCCATCCCCAACAACTGTCCTGAAACTCCTCTCGCCATCACCAACAACTGTCCTTAAACTCCTCTCCCCCATCCCCAACAACTGTCCTTAAACTCCTCTCCCCATCCCCAACCACTGTCCTTAAACCCCTCTCCCCGTCCCCAACAACTGTCCTTAAACTCCTCTCCCCCATCCCCAACAACTGTCCTTAAACTCCTCTCCCCCGTCCCCAGCAACTGTCCTTAAGCTCCTCTCCCCCATCCCCAACAACTGTCCTGAAACTCCTCTCCCCCATCCCCAACAACTGTCCTTAAACTCCTCTCCCCCATCCCCAACAACTGTCCTTAAACTCCTCTCCCCCATCCCCAACAACTGTCCTTAAGCTCCTCTCCCCATCCCCAACAACTGTCCTTAAACTCCTCTCCCCCATCCCCAACAACTGTCCTTAAACTCCTCTCCCCCATCCCCAACAACTGTCCTTAAACTCCTCTCCCTATCCCCAACAACTGTCCTTAAACTCCTCTCCCCCATCCCCAACAAATGTCCTTAAACTCCTCTCCCCATCACGAACAACTGTCCTTAAACTCCTCTCCCCCGTCCCCAACAACTGTCCTTAAACTCCTCTCCCCATCCCCAACAAATGTCCTTAAACCCCTCTCCCCGTCCCCAACAACTGTCCTTAAACTCCTCTCCCCATCCCCAACAACTGTCCTTAAACTCCTCTCCCCCGTCCCCAACAACTGTCGTTAAACTCCTCTCCCCATCCCCAACAACTGTCCTTAAACTCCTCTCCCCAATCCCGAACAACTGTCCTTAAACTCCTCTCCCCATCCCCAACAACTGTCCTTAAACTCCTCTCCCCCGTCCCCAACAACTGTCCTTAAACTCCTCTCCCCATCCCCAACAACTGTCCTTAAACCCCTCTCCCCGTCCCCAACAACTGTCCTTAAACTCCTCTCCCCATCCCCAACAACTGTCCTTAAACTCCTCTCCCCCGTCCCCAACAACTGTCCTTAAACTCCTCTCCCCATCCCCAACAACTGTCCTTAAACCCCTCTCCCCGTCCCCAACAACTGTCCTTAAACTCCTCTCCCCCATCCCCAACAACTGTCCTTAAACTCCTCTCCCCCGTCCCCAGCAACTGTCCTTAAGCTCCTCTCCCCCATCCCCAACAACTGTCCTTAAAATCCTCTACCCCATCCCCAACATCTGTCCTTAAACTCCTCTCCCCCATCCCCAACAACTGTCCTTAAACTCCTCTCACCATCCCCAACAACTGTCCTTAAACTCCTCTCCCCATCCCCAACAACTGTCCTTAAACTCCTCTCCCCCATCCCCAACAACTGTCCTGAAACTCCTCTCCCCCATCCCCAACAACTGTCCTTAAACTCCTCTCCCCATCCCCAACAACTGTCCTTAAACTCCTCTCCCCCGTCCCCAACAACTGTCCTTAAACTCCTCTCCCCATCCCCAACAACTGTCCTTAAACTCCTCTCCCCCATCCCCAACAACTGTCCTTAAACTCCTCTCCCCCATCCCCAACAACTGTCCTTAAACTCCTCTCCCCATCCCCAACAACTGTCCTTAAACTCCTCTCCCCCATCCCCAACAACTGTCCTTAAACTCCTCTCCCCATCCCCAACAACTGTGCTTTAACTCCTCTCCCCCATCCCCAACAACTGTCCTTAAACTCCTCTCCACCGTCCCCAACAACTGTCCTTAAACTCCTCTCCCCCATCCCGAACAACCGTCCTTAAACTCCTCTCCCCATCCCCAACAACTGTCCTTAAACTCCTCTCCCCCATCCCCAACAACTGTCCTTAAACTCCTCTCCCCCGTCCCCAGCAACTGTCATTAAGCTCCTCTCACCGTCCCCAACAACTGTCCTTAAGCTCCTCTCCCCCGTCCCGAACAACTGTCCTTAAACTCCTCTCCACCGTCCCCAACAACTGTCCTTAAACTCCGCTCCCCCATCCCGAACAACTGTCTTAAACTCCTCTCCCCATCCCCAACAACTGTCCTTAAACTCCTCTCCCCCATCACCAACAACTGTCCCTTAAACTCCTCTCCCCATCCCCAACAACTGTCCATAAACTCCTCTGCCCCATCCCCAACAACTGTCCTTAAACTCCTCTCCCCCGTCCACAGCAACTGTCCTTAAACTCCTCTCCCCCGTCCCCAACAAATGTCCTTAAACTCCTCTCCCCATCCCCAACAACTGTCCTTAAACTCCTCTCCCCATCCCCAACAACTGTCCTTAAACTCCTCTCCCCATCACCAACAACTGTCCTTAAACTCCTCTCCCCCATCCCCAACAACTGTCCTTAAACTCCTCTCCCCATCCCCAACCACTGTCCTTAAACCCCTCTCCCCGTCCCCAACAACTGTCCTTAAACTCCTCTCCCCATCCCCAACAACTGTCCTGAAACTCCTCTCGCCATCACCAACAACTGTCCTTAAACTCCTCTCCCCCATCCCCAACAACTGTCCTTAAACTCCTCTCCCCATCCCCAACCACTGTCCTTAAACCCCTCTCCCCGTCCCCAACAACTGTCCTTAAACTCCTCTCCCCCATCCCCAACAACTGTCCTTAAACTCCTCTCCCCCGTCCCCAGCAACTGTCCTTAAGCTCCTCTCCCCCATCCCCAACAACTGTCCTTAAACTCCTCTCCCCCATCCCCAACAACTGTCCTTAAACTCCTCTCCCCCATCCCCAACAACTGTCCTTAAACTCCTCTCCCCCATCCCCAACAACTGTCCTTAAGCTCCTCTCCCCATCCCCAACAACTGTCCTTAAACTCCTCTCCCCCATCCCCAACAACTGTCCTTAAACTCCTCTCCCCCATCCCCAACAACTGTCCTTAAACTCCTCTCCCTATCCCCAACAACTGTCCTTAAACTCCTCTCCCCCATCCCCAACAAATGTCCTTAAACTCCTCTCCCCATCACGAACAACTGTCCTTAAACTCCTCTCCCCCGTCCCCAACAACTGTCCTTAAACTCCTCTCCCCATCCCCAACAACTGTCCTTAAACCCCTCTCCCCGTCCCCAACAACTGTCCTTAAACTCCTCTCCCCATCCCCAACAACTGTCCTTAAACTCCTCTCCCCCGTCCCCAACAACTGTCGTTAAACTCCTCTCCCCATCCCCAACAACTGTCCTTAAACTCCTCTCCCCAATCCCGAACAACTGTCCTTAAACTCCTCTCCCCATCCCCAACAACTGTCCTTAAACTCCTCTCCCCCGTCCCCAACAACTGTCCTTAAACTCCTCTCCCCATCCCCAACAACTGTCCTTAAACCCCTCTCCCCGTCCCCAACAACTGTCCTTAAACTCCTCTCCCCATCCCCAACAACTGTCCTTAAACTCCTCTCCCCCGTCCCCAACAACTGTCCTTAAACTCCTCTCCCCATCCCCAACAACTGTCCTTAAACCCCTCTCCCCGTCCCCAACAACTGTCCTTAAACTCCTCTCCCCCATCCCCAACAACTGTCCTTAAACTCCTCTCCCCCGTCCCCAACAACTGTCCTTAAACTCCTCTCCCCATCCCCAACAACTGTCCTTAAACTCCTCTCCCCCATCCCCAACAACTGTCCTTAAACTCATCACCCCCGTCCCCAACAGCTGTCCTTAAACTCCTCTCCCCATCCCCAACAACTGTGCTCAAACTCCTCTCCCCCATCCCCAACAACTGTCCTTAAACTCCTCTCCCCATCCCCAACAACTGTCCTTAAACTCCTCTCCCCCATCCCGAACAACTGTCCTTAAACTCCTCTCCCCATCCCCAACAACTGTCCTTAAACTCCTCTCCCCCGTCCCCAACAACTGTCGTTAAACTCCTCTCCCCCATCCCCAACAACTGTCCTTAAACTCCTCTCCCCCATCCCCAACAACTGTCCTTAAACTTCTCTCCCCCGTCCCCAACAACTGTCCTTATACTCCTCTCCCCCATCCCGAACAACTGTCCTTAAACTCCTCTCCCCATCCCCAACAACTGTGCTTTAACTCCTCTCCCCCATCCCCAACAACTGTCCTTAAACTCCTCTCCACCGTCCCCAACAACTGTCCTTAAACTCCTCTCCCCCATCCCGAACAACCGTCCTTAAACTCCTCTCCCCATCCCCAACAACTGTCCTTAAACTCCTCTCCCCCATCCCCAACAACTGTCCTTAAACTCCTCTCCCCCATCCCCAGCAACTGTCATTAAGCTCCTCTCACCGTCCCCAACAACTGTCCTTAAGCTCCTCTCCCCCGTCCCGAACAACTGTCCTTAAACTCCTCTCCCCCGTCCCCAACAACTGTCCTTAAACTCCGCTCCCCCATCCCGAACAACTGTCTTAAACTCCTCTCCCCATCCCCAACAACTGTCCTTAAACTCCTCTCCCCCATCACCAACAACTGTCCCTTAAACTCCTCTCCCCATCCCCAACAACTGTCCTTAAACTCCTCTCCCCCGTCCACAGCAACTGTCCTTAAACTCCTCTCCCCCGTCCCCAACAAATGTCCTTAAACTCCTCTCCCCATCCCCAACAACTGTCCTTAAACTCCTCTCCCCATCCCCAACAACTGTCCTTAAACTCCTCTCCCCATCACCAACAACTGTCCTTAAACTCCTCTCCCCCATCCCCAACAACTGTCCTTAAACTCCTCTCCCCATCCCCAACCACTGTCCTTAAACCCCTCTCCCCGTCCCCAACAACTGTCCTTAAACTCCTCTCCCCATCCCCAACAACTGTCCTGAAACTCCTCTCGCCATCACCAACAACTGTCCTTAAACTACTCTCCCCCATCCCCAACAACTGTCCTTAAACTCCTCTCCCCATCCCCAACCACTGTCCTTAAACCCCTCTCCCCGTCCCCAACAACTGTCCTTAAACTCCTCTCCCCCATCCCCAACAACTGTCCTTAAACTCCTCTCCCCCGTCCCCAGCAACTGTCCTTAAGCTCCTCTCCCCCATCCCCAACAACTGTCCTGAAACTCCTCTCCCCCATCCCCAACAACTGTCCTTAAACTCCTCTCCCCCATCCCCAACAACTGTCCTTAAACTCCTCTCCCCCATCCCCAACAACTGTCCTTAAGCTCCTCTCCCCATCCCCAACAACTGTCCTTAAACTCCTCTCCCCCATCCCCAACAACTGTCCTTAAACTCCTCTCCCCCATCCCCAACAACTGTCCTTAAACTCCTCTCCCTATCCCCAACAACTGTCCTTAAACTCCTCTCCCCCATCCCCAACAAATGTCCTTAAACTCCTCTCCCCATCACGAACAACTGTCCTTAAACTCCTCTCCCCCGTCCCCAACAACTGTCCTTAAACTCCTCTCCCCATCCCCAACAACTGTCCTTAAACCCCTCTCCCCGTCCCCAACAACTGTCCTTAAACTCCTCTCCCCATCCCCAACAACTGTCCTTAAACTCCTCTCCCCCGTCCCCAACAACTGTCGTTAAACTCCTCTCCCCATCCCCAACAACTGTCCTTAAACTCCTCTCCCCAATCCCGAACAACTGTCCTTAAACTCCTCTCCCCATCCCCAACAACTGTCCTTAAACTCCTCTCCCCCGTCCCCAACAACTGTCCTTAAACTCCTCTCCCCATCCCCAACAACTGTCCTTAAACCCCTCTCCCCGTCCCCAACAACTGTCCTTAAACTCCTCTCCCCATCCCCAACAACTGTCCTTAAACTCCTCTCCCCCGTCCCCAACAACTGTCCTTAAACTCCTCTCCCCATCCCCAACAACTGTCCTTAAACTCCTCTCCCCCGTCCCCAGCAACTGTCCTTAAGCTCCTCTCCCCCATCCCCAACAACTGTCCTTAAAATCCTCTACCCCATCCCCAACATCTGTCCTTAAACTCCTCTCCCCCATCCCCAACAACTGTCCTTAAACTCCTCTCACCATCCCCAACAACTGTCCTTAAACTCCTCTCCCCATCCCCAACAACTGTCCTTAAACTCCTCTCCCCCATCCCCAACAACTGTCCTGAAACTCCTCTCCCCCATCCCCAACAACTGTCCTTAAACTCCTCTCCCCATCCCCAACAACTGTCCTTAAACTCCTCTCCCCCGTCCCCAACAACTGTCCTTAAACTCCTCTCCCCATCCCCAACAACTGTCCTTAAACTCCTCTCCCCCATCCCCAACAACTGTCCTTAAACTCCTCTCCCCCATCCCCAACAACTGTCCTTAAACTCCTCTCCCCATCCCCAACAACTGTCCTTAAACTCCTCTCCCCCATCCCCAACAACTGTCCTTAAACTCCTCTCCCCCATCCCCAACAACTGTCCTTAAACTCCTCTCCCCATCCCCAACAACTGTCCTTAAACTCCTCTCCCCCATCCCCAACAACTGTCCTTAAACTCCTCTCCCCCATCCCCAACAACTGTCCTTAAACTCCTCTCCCCCATCCCCAACAACTGTCCTTAAACTCCTCACCCCCATCCCCAACAGCTGTCCTTAAACTCCTCTCCCCATCCCCAACAACTGTCCTTAAACTCCTCTCCCCATCACCAACAACTGTCCTTAAACCCCTCTCCCCATCCCCAACAACTGTCCTTAAACTCCTCTCCCCATCACCAACAACTGTCCTTAAACTCCTCTCCCCCGTCCCCAACAACTGTCCTTAAACTCCTCTCCCCATCCCCAACAACTGTCCTTAAACCCCTCTCCCCGTCCCCAACAACTGTCCTTAAACTCCTCTCCCCCGTCCCCAACAACTGTCCTTAAACTCCTCTCCCCATCCCCAACAACTGTCCTTAAACTCCTCTCCCCATCCCCAACAACTGTCCTTAAACCCCTCTCCCCGTCCCCAACAACTGTCCTTAAACTCCTCTCCCCCATCCCCAACAACTGTCCTTAAACTCCTCTCCCCCGTCCCCAGCAACTGTCCTTAAGCTCCTCTCCCCCATCCCCAACAACTGTCCTTAAAATCCTCTCCCCCATCCCCAACAACTGTCCTTAAACTCCTCTCCCCCATCCCCAACAACTGTCATTAAACTCCTCTCACCATCCCCAACAACTGTCCTTAAACTCCTCTCCCCATCCCCAACAACTGTCCTTAAACTCCTCTCCCCCCTCCCCAACAACTGTCCTTAAACTCCTCTCCCCCATCCCCAACAACTGTCCTTAAACTCCTCTCCCCATCCCCAACAACTGTCCTTAAACTCCTCTCCCCCGTCCCCAACAACTGTCCTTAAACTCCTCTCCCCATCCCCAACAACTGTCCTTAAACTCCTCTCCCGCATCCCCAACAACTGTCCTTAAACTCATCACCCCCGTCCCCAACAGCTGTCCTTAAACTCCTCTCCCCCGTCCCCAACAACTGTCCTTAAACTCCTCTCCCCCATCCCCAACGACTGTCCTTAAACTTCTCTCACCCATCCCCAACAACTGTCCTTAAACTCCTCTCCCCCATCCCCAACAACTGTCCTCAAACTCTTCTCCCCCATCCCGAACAACTGTCCTTAAACTCCTCTCCCCATCCCCAACAACTGTGCTCAAACTCCTCTCCCCCATCCCCAACAACTGTCCTTAAACTCCTCTCCACCGTCCCCAACAACTGTCCTTAAACTCCTCTCCCCCGTCCCCAGCAACTGTCCTTAAGCTCCTCTCCCCCATCCCCAACAACTGTCCTTAAAATCCTCTACCCCATCCCCAACATCTGTCCTTAAACTCCTCTCCCCCATCCCCAACAACTGTCCTTAAACTCCTCTCACCATCCCCAACAACTGTCCTTAAACTCCTCTCCCCATCCCCAACAACTGTCCTTAAACTCCTCTCCCCCATCCCCAACAACTGTCCTGAAACTCCTCTCCCCCATCCCCAACAACTGTCCTTAAACTCCTCTCCCCATCTCCAACAACTGTCCTTAAACTCCTCTCCCCCGTCCCCAACAACTGTCCTGAAACTCCTCTCCCCCATCCCCAACAACTGTCCTTAAACTCCTCTCCCCCATCCCCAACAAATGTCCTTAAACTCCTCTCCCCATCACGAACAACTGTCCTTAAACTCCTCTCCCCGTCCCCAACAACTGTCCTTAAACTCCTCTCCCCATCCCCAACAACTGTCCTTAAACCCCTCTCCCCGTCCCCAACAACTGTCCTTAAACTCCTCTCCCCATCCCCAACAACTGTCCTTAAACTCCTCTCCCCCGTCCCCAACAACTGTCGTTAAACTCCTCTCCCCATCCCCAACAACTGTCCTTAAACTCCTCTCCCCAATCCCGAACAACTGTCCTTAAACTCCTCTCCCCATCCCCAACAACTGTCCTTAAACTCCTCTCCCCCGTCCCCAACAACTGTCCTTAAACTCCTCTCCCCATCCCCAACAACTGTCCTTAAACCCCTCTCCCCGTCCCCAACAACTGTCCTTAAACTCCTCTCCCCATCCCCAACAACTGTCCTTAAACTCCTCTCCCCCGTCCCCAACAACTGTCCTTAAACTCCTCTCCCCATCCCCAACAACTGTCCTTAAACCCCTCTCCCCGTCCCCAACAACTGTCCTTAAACTCCTCTCCCCCATCCCCAACAACTGTCCTTAAACTCCTCTCCCCCGTCCCCAGCAACTGTCCTTAAGCTCCTCTCCCCCATCCCCAACAACTGTCCTTAAAATCCTCTACCCCATCCCCAACATCTGTCCTTAAACTCCTCTCCCCCATCCCCAACAACTGTCCTTAAACTCCTCTCACCATCCCCAACAACTGTCCTTAAACTCCTCTCCCCATCCCCAACAACTGTCCTTAAACTCCTCTCCCCCATCCCCAACAACTGTCCTGAAACTCCTCTCCCCCATCCCCAACAACTGTCCTTAAACTCCTCTCCCCATCCCCAACAACTGTCCTTAAACTCCTCTCCCCCGTCCCCAACAACTGTCCTTAAACTCCTCTCCCCATCCCCAACAACTGTCCTTAAACTCCTCTCCCCCATCCCCAACAACTGTCCTTAAACTCCTCTCCCCATCCCCAACAACTGTCCTTAAACTCCTCTCCCCCATCCCCAACAACTGTCCTTAAACTCCTCTCCCCCATCCCCAACAACTGTCCTTAAACTCCTCTCCCCATCCCCAACAACTGTCCTTAAACTCCTCTCCCCCATCCCCAACAACTGTCCTTAAACTCCTCTCCCCCATCCCCAACAACTGTCCTTAAACTCCTCTCCCCCATCCCCAACAACTGTCCTTAAACTCCTCACCCCCATCCCCAACAGCTGTCCTTAAACTCCTCTCCCCATCCCCAACAACTGTCCTTAAACTCCTCTCCCCATCACCAACAACTGTCCTTAAACCCCTCTCCCCATCCCCAACAACTGTCCTTAAACTCCTCTCCCCATCACCAACAACTGTCCTTAAACTCCTCTCCCCCGTCCCCAACAACTGTCCTTAAACTCCTCTCCCCATCCCCAACAACTGTCCTTAAACCCCTCTCCCCGTCCCCAACAACTGTCCTTAAACTCCTCTCCCCCGTCCCCAACAACTGTCCTTAAACTCCTCTCCCCATCCCCAACAACTGTCCTTAAACTCCTCTCCCCATCCCCAACAACTGTCCTTAAACCCCTCTCCCCGTCCCCAACAACTGTCCTTAAACTCCTCTCCCCCATCCCCAACAACTGTCCTTAAACTCCTCTCCCCCGTCCCCAGCAACTGTCCTTAAGCTCCTCTCCCCCATCCCCAACAACTGTCCTTAAAATCCTCTCCCCCATCCCCAACAACTGTCCTTAAACTCCTCTCCCCCATCCCCAACAACTGTCATTAAACTCCTCTCACCATCCCCAACAACTGTCCTTAAACTCCTCTCCCCATCCCCAACAACTGTCCTTAAACTCCTCTCCCCCCTCCCCAACAACTGTCCTTAAACTCCTCTCCCCCATCCCCAACAACTGTCCTTAAACTCCTCTCCCCATCCCCAACAACTGTCCTTAAACTCCTCTCCCCCGTCCCCAACAACTGTCCTTAAACTCCTCTCCCCATCCCCAACAACTGTCCTTAAACTCCTCTCCCGCATCCCCAACAACTGTCCTTAAACTCATCACCCCCGTCCCCAACAGCTGTCCTTAAACTCCTCTCCCCCGTCCCCAACAACTGTCCTTAAACTCCTCTCCCCCATCCCCAACGACTGTCCTTAAACTTCTCTCACCCATCCCCAACAACTGTCCTTAAACTCCTCTCCCCCATCCCCAACAACTGTCCTCAAACTCTTCTCCCCCATCCCGAACAACTGTCCTTAAACTCCTCTCCCCATCCCCAACAACTGTGCTCAAACTCCTCTCCCCCATCCCCAACAACTGTCCTTAAACTCCTCTCCACCGTCCCCAACAACTGTCCTTAAACTCCTCTCCCCCGTCCCCAGCAACTGTCCTTAAGCTCCTCTCCCCCATCCCCAACAACTGTCCTTAAAATCCTCTAACCCATCCCCAACATCTGTCCTTAAACTCCTCTCCCCCATCCCCAACAACTGTCCTTAAACTCCTCTCACCATCCCCAACAACTGTCCTTAAACTCCTCTCCCCATCCCCAACAACTGTCCTTAAACTCCTCTCCCCCATCCCCAACAACTGTCCTGAAACTCCTCTCCCCCATCCCCAACAACTGTCCTTAAACTCCTCTCCCCATCCCCAACAACTGTCCTTAAACTCCTCTCCCCCGTCCCCAACAACTGTCCTTAAACTCCTCTCCCCATCCCCAACAACTGTCCTTAAACTCCTCTCCCCCGTCCCCAGCAACTGTCCTTAAGCTCCTCTCCCCCATCCCCAACAACTGTCCTTAAAATCCTCTCCCCCATCCCCAACAACTGTCCTTAAACTCCTCTCCCCCATCCCCAACAACTGTCATTAAACTCCTCTCACCATCCCCAACAACTGTCCTTAAACTCCTCTCCCCATCCCCAACAACTGTCCTTAAACTCCTCTCCCCACTCCCCAACAACTGTCCTTAAACTCCTCTCCCCCATCCCCAACAACTGTCCTTAAACTCCTCTCCCCATCCCCAACAACTGTCCTTAAACTCCTCTCCCCCGTCCCCAACAACTGTCCTTAAACTCCTCTCCCCATCCCCAACAACTGTCCTTAAACTCCTCTCCCGCATCCCCAACAACTGTCCTTAAACTCCTCTCCCCCATCCCCAACAACTGTCCTTAAACTTCTCTCACCCATCCCCAACAACTGTCCTTAAACTCCTCTCCCCCATCCCCAACAACTGTCCTCAAACTCTTCTCCCCCATCCCGAACAACTGTCCTTAAACTCCTCTCCCCATCCCCAACAACTGTGCTCAAACTCCTCTCCCCCATCCCGAACAACTGTCCTTAAACTCCTCTCCACCGTCCCCAACAACTGTCCTTAAACTCCTCTCCCCCGTCCCCAGCAACTGTCCTTAAGCTCCTCTCCCCCATCCCCAACAACTGTCCTTAAAATCCTCTACCCCATCCCCAACATCTGTCCTTAAACTCCTCTCCCCCATCCCCAACAACTGTCCTTAAACTCCTCTCACCATCCCCAACAACTGTCCTTAAACTCCTCTCCCCATCCCCAACAACTGTCCTTAAACTCCTCTCCCCCATCCCCAACAACTGTCCTGAAACTCCTCTCCCCCATCCCCAACAACTGTCCTTAAACTCCTCTCCCCATCCCCAACAACTGTCCTTAAACTCCTCTCCCCCGTCCCCAACAACTGTCCTTAAACTCCTCTCCCCATCCCCAACAACTGTCCTTAAACTCCTCTCCCCCATCCCCAACAACTGTCCTTAAACTCCTCTCCCCCATCCCCAACAACTGTCCTTAAACTCCTCTCCCCATCCCCAACAACTGTCCTTAAACTCCTCTCCCCCATCCCCAACAACTGTCCTTAAACTCCTCTCCCCCATCCCCAACAACTGTCCTTAAACTCCTCTCCCCATCCCCAACAACTGTCCTTAAACTCCTCTCCCCCATCCCCAACAACTGTCCTTAAACTCCTCTCCCCCATCCCCAACAACTGTCCTTAAACTCCTCTCCCCCATCCCCAACAACTGTCCTTAAACTCCTCACCCCCATCCCCAACAGCTGTCCTTAAACTCCTCTCCCCATCCCCAACAACTGTCCTTAAACTCCTCTCCCCATCACCAACAACTGTCCTTAAACCCCTCTCCCCATCCCCAACAACTGTCCTTAAACTCCTCTCCCCATCACCAACAACTGTCCTTAAACTCCTCTCCCCCGTCCCCAACAATTGTCCTTAAACTCCTCTCCCCATCCCCAACAACTGTCCTTAAACCCCTCTCCCCGTCCCCAACAACTGTCCTTAAACTCCTCTCCCCCGTCCCCAACAACTGTCCTTAAACTCCTCTCCCCATCCCCAACAACTGTCCTTAAACTCCTCTCCCCATCCCCAACAACTGTCCTTAAACCCCTCTCCCCGTCCCCAACAACTGTCCTTAAACTCCTCTCCCCCATCCCCAACAACTGTCCTTAAACTCCTCTCCCCCGTCCCCAGCAACTGTCCTTAAGCTCCTCTCCCCCATCCCCAACAACTGTCCTTAAAATCCTCTCCCCCATCCCCAACAACTGTCCTTAAACTCCTCTCCCCCATCCCCAACAACTGTCCTTAAACTCCTCTCCCCATCCCCAACAACTGTCATTAAACTCCTCTCACCATCCCCAACAACTGTCCTTAAACTCCTCTCCCCATCCCCAACAACTGTCCTTAAACTCCTCTCCCCCCTCCCCAACAACTGTCCTTAAACTCCTCTCCCCCATCCCCAACAACTGTCCTTAAACTCCTCTCCCCATCCCCAACAACTGTCCTTAAACTCCTCTCCCCCGTCCCCAACAACTGTCCTTAAACTCCTCTCCCCATCCCCAACAACTGTCCTTAAACTCCTCTCCCGCATCCCCAACAACTGTCCTTAAACTCATCACCCCCGTCCCCAACAGCTGTCCTTAAACTCCTCTCCCCCGTCCCCAACAACTGTCCTTAAACTCCTCTCCCCCATCCCCAACGACTGTCCTTAAACTTCTCTCACCCATCCCCAACAACTGTCCTTAAACTCCTCTCCCCCATCCCCAACAACTGTCCTCAAACTCTTCTCCCCCATCCCGAACAACTGTCCTTAAACTCCTGTCCCCATCCCCAACAACTGTGCTCAAACTCCTCTCCCCCATCCCCAACAACTGTCCTTAAACTCCTCTCCACCGTCCCCAACAACTGTCCTTAAACTCCTCTCCCCCATCCCGAACAACTGTCCTTAAACTCCTCTCCCCATCCCCAACAACTGTCCTTAAACTCCTCTTCCCCGTCCCCAACAACTGTCGTTGAACTCCTCTCCCCCATCCCCAACAACTGTCCTTAAACTCCTCTCCCAATCCCCAACAACTGTCCTTAAACTCCTCTCCCCCATCCCCAACAACTGTCCTTAAACTCCTCTCCCCCGTCCCCAACAACTGTCCTTAAACTCCTCTCCCCCATCCCCAACAAATGTCCTTAAACTCCTCTCCCCATCACGAACAACTGTCCTTAAACTCCTCTCCCCCGTCCCCAACAACTGTCCTTAAACTCCTCTCCCCATCCCCAACAACTGTCCTTAAACCCCTCTCCCCGTCCCCAACAACTGTCCTTAAACTCCTCTCCCCATCCCCAACAACTGTCCTTAAACTCCTCTCCCCCGTCCCCAACAACTGTCGTTAAACTCCTCTCCCCATGCCCAACAACTGTCCTTAAACTCCTCTCCCCAATCCCGAACAACTGTCCTTAAACTCCTCTCCCCATCCCCAACAACTGTCCTTAAACTCCTCTCCCCCGTCCCCAACAACTGTCCTTAAACTCCTCTCCCCATCCCCAACAACTGTCCTTAAACCCCTCTCCCCGTCCCCAACAACTGTCCTTAAACTCCTCTCCCCATCCCCAACAACTGTCCTTAAACTCCTCTCCCCCGTCCCCAACAACTGTCCTTAAACTCCTCTCCCCATCCCCAACAACTGTCCTTAAACCCCTCTCCCCGTCCCCAACAAGTGTCCTTAAACTCCTCTCCCCATCCCCAACAACTGTCCTTAAACTCCTCTCCACCGTCCCCAACAACTGTCCTTAAACTCCTCTCCCCCATCCCGAACAACTGTCCTTAAACTCCTCTCCCCATCCCCAACAACTGTCCTTAAACTCCTCTCCCCCGTCCCCAACAACTGTCGTTAAACTCCTCTCCCCCATCCCCAACAACTGTCCTTAAACTCCTCTCCCAATCCCCAACAACTGTCCTTAAACTCCTCTCCCCCATCCCCAACAACTGTCCTTAAACTCCTCTCCCCCGTCCCCAACAACTGTCCTTATACTCCTCTCCCCCATCCCGAACAACTGTCCTTAAACTCCTCTCCCCATCCCCAACAACTGTGCTTTAACTCCTCTCCCCCATCCCCAACAACTGTCCTTAAACTCCTCTCCACCGTCCCCAACAACTGTCCTTAAACTCCTCTCCCCCATCCCGAACAACCGTCCTTAAACTCCTCTCCCCATCCCCAACAACTGTCCTTAAACTCCTCTCCCCCATCCCCAACAACTGTCCTTAAACTCCTCTCCCCTGTCCCCAGCAACTGTCATTAAGCTCCTCTCACCGTCCCCAACAACTGTCCTTAAGCTCCTCTCCCCCGTCCCGAACAACTGTCCTTAAACTCCTCTCCCCCGTCCCCAACAACTGTCCTTAAACTCCGCTCCCCCATCCCGAACAACTGTCTTAAACTCCTCTCCCCATCCCCAACAACTGTCCTTAAACTCCTCTCCCCCATCACCAACAACTGTCCCTTAAACTCCTCTCCCCATCCCCAACAACTGTCCATAAACTCCTCTGCCCCATCCCCAACAACTGTCCTTAAACTCCTCTCCCCCGTCCACAGCAACTGTCCTTAAACTCCTCTCCCCCGTCCCCAACAAATGTCCTTAAACTCCTCTCCCCATCCCCAACAACTGTCCTTAAACTCCTCTCCCCATCCCCAACAACTGTCCTTAAACTCCTCTCCCCATCACCAACAACTGTCCTTAAACCCCTCTCCCCCATCCCCAACAACTGTCCTTAAACTCCTCTCCCCATCCCCAACCACTGTCCTTAAACCCCTCTCCCCGTCCCCAACAACTGTCCTTAAACTCCTCTCCCCATCCCCAACAACTGTCCTGAAACTCCTCTCGCCATCACCAACAACTGTCCTTAAACTCCTCTCCCCCATCCCCAACAACTGTCCTTAAACTCCTCTCCCCATCCCCAACCACTGTCCTTAAACCCCTCTCCCCGTCCCCAACATCTGTCCTTAAACTCCTCTCCCCCATCCCCAACAACTGTCCTTAAACTCCTCTCCCCATCCCCAACAACTGTCCTTAAACCCCTCTCCCCGTCCCCAACAACTGTCCTTAAACTCCTCTCCCCATCCCCAACAACTGTCCTTAAACTCCTCTCCCCCGTCCCCAACAACTGTCCTTAAACTCCTCTCCCCATCCCCAACAACTGTCCTTAAACCCCTCTCCCCGTCCCCAATAACTGTCCTTAAACTCCTCTCCCCCATCCCCAACAACTGTCCTTAAACTCCTCTCCCCCGTCCCCAACAACTGTCCTTAAACTCCTCTCCCCGTCCCCAACAACTGTCCTTAAACTCCTCTCCCCCATCCCCAACAACTGTCCTTAAACTCCTCTCCCCCGTCCCCAACAACTGTCCTTAAACTCCTCTCCCCATCCCCAACAACTGTGCTCAAACTCCTCTCCCCCATCCCCAACAACTGTCCTTAAACTCCTCTCCACCGTCCCCAACAACTGTCCTTAAACTCCTCTCCCCCATCCCGAACAACTGTCCTTAAACTCCTCTCCCCATCCCCAACAACTGTCCTTAAACTCCTCTCCCCCGTCCCCAACAACTGTCGTTAAACTCCTCTCCCCCATCCCCAACAACTGTCCTTAAACTCCTCTCCCAATCCCCAACAACTGTCCTTAAACTCCTCTCCCCCATCCCCAACAACTGTCCTTAAACTCCTCTCCCCCGTCCCCAACAACTGTCCTTATACTCCTCTCCCCCATCCCGAACAACTGTCCTTAAACTCCTCTCCCCATCCCCAACAACTGTGCTTTAACTCCTCTCCCCCATCCCCAACAACTGTCCTTAAACTCCTCTCCACCGTCCCCAACAACTGTCCTTAAACTCCTCTCCCCCATCCCGAACAACCGTCCTTAAACTCCTCTCCCCATCCCCAACAACTGTCCTTAAACTCCTCTCCCCCATCCCCAACAACTGTCCTTAAACTCCTCTCCCCCATCCCCAGCAACTGTCATTAAGCTCCTCTCACCGTCCCCAACAACTGTCCTTAAGCTCCTCTCACCCGTCCCGAACAACTGTCCTTAAACTCCTCTCCCCCGTCCACAACAACTGTCCTTAAACTCCGCTCCCCCATCCCGAACAACTGTCTTAAACTCCTCTCCCCATCCCCAACAACTGTCCTTAAACTCCTCTCCCCCATCACCAACAACTGTCCCTTAAACTCCTCTCCCCATCCCCAACAACTGTCCATAAACTCCTCTGTCCCATCCCCAACAACTGTCCTTAAACTCCTCTCCCCCGTCCACAGCAACTGTCCTTAAACTCCTCTCCCCCGTCCCCAACAAATGTCCTTAAACTCCTCTCCCCATCCCCAACAACTGTCCTTAAACTCCTCTCCCCATCCCCAACAACTGTCCTTAAACTCCTCTCCCCATCACCAACAACTGTCCTTAAACTCCTCTCCCCCATCCCCAACAACTGTCCTTAAACTCCTCTCCCCATCCCCAACCACTGTCCTTAAACCCCTCTCCCCGGCCCCAACAACTGTCCTTAAACTCCTCTCCCCATCCCCAACAACTGTCCTGAAACTCCTCTCGCCATCACCAACAACTGTCCTTAAACTCCTCTCCCCCATCCCCAACAACTGTCCTTAAACTCCTCTCCCCATCCCCAACCACTGTCCTTAAACCCCTCTCCCCGTCCCCAACAACTGTCCTTAAACTCCTCTCCCCCATCCCCAACAACTGTCCTTAAACTCCTCTCCCCCGTCCCCAGCAACTGTCCTTAAGCTCCTCTCCCCCATCCCCAACAACTGTCCTGAAACTCCTCTCCCCCATCCCCAACAACTGTCCTTAAACTCCTCTCCCCCATCCCCAACAACTGTCCTTAAACTCCTCTCCCCCATCCCCAACAACTGTCCTTAAGCTCCTCTCCCCATCCCCAACAACTGTCCTTAAACTCCTCTCCCCCATCCCCAACAACTGTCCTTAAACTCCTCTCCCCATCCCCAACAACTGTCCTTAAACTCCTCTCCCCCATCCCCAACAACTGTCCTTAAACTCCTCTCCCCCATCCCCAACAACTGTCCTTAAACTCCTCTCCCCATCCCCAACAACTGTCCTTAAACTCCTCTCCCCCATCCCCAACAACTGTCCTTAAACTCCTCTCCCCCATCCCCAACAACTGTCCTTAAACTCCTCTCCCCCATCCCCAACAACTGTCCTTAAACTCCTCACCCCCATCCCCAACAGCTGTCCTTAAACTCCTCTCCCCATCCCCAACAACTGTCCTTAAACTCCTCACCCCATCACCAACAACTGTCCTTAAACCCCTCTCCCCATCCCCAACAACTGTCCTTAAACTCCTCTCCCCATCACCAACAACTGTCCTTAAACTCCTCTCCCCCGTCCCCAACAACTGTCCTTAAACTCCTCTCCCCATCCCCAACAACTGTCCTTAAACCCCTCTCCCCGTCCCCAACAACTGTCCTTAAACTCCTCTCCCCCGTCCCCAACAACTGTCCTTAAACTCCTCTCCCCATCCCCAACAACTGTCCTTAAACTCCTCTCCCCATCCCCAACAACTGTCCTTAAACCCCTCTCCCCGTCCCCAACAACTGTCCTTAAACTCCTCTCCCCCATCCCCAACAACTGTCCTTAAACTCCTCTCCCCCGTCCCCAGCAACTGTCCTTAAGCTCCTCTCCCCCATCCCCAACAACTGTCCTTAAAATCCTCTCCCCCATCCCCAACAACTGTCCTTAAACTCCTCTCCCCCATCCCCAACAACTGTCATTAAACTCCTCTCACCATCCCCAACAACTGTCCTTAAACTCCTCTCCCCATCCCCAACAACTGTCCTTAAACTCCTCTCCCCCCTCCCCAACAACTGTCCTTAAACTCCTCTCCCCCATCCCCAACAACTGTCCTTAAACTCCTCTCCCCATCCCCAACAACTGTCCTTAAACTCCTCTCCCCCGTCCCCAACAACTGTCCTTAAACTCCTCTCCCCATCCCCAACAACTGTCCTTAAACTCCTCTCCCGCATCCCCAACAACTGTCCTTAAACTCATCACCCCCGTCCCCAACAGCTGTCCTTAAACTCCTCTCCCCCGTCCCCAACAACTGTCCTTAAACTCCTCTCCCCCATCCCCAACGACTGTCCTTAAACTTCTCTCACCCATCCCCAACAACTGTCCTTAAACTCCTCTCCCCCATCCCCAACAACTGTCCTCAAACTCTTCTCCCCCATCCCGAACAACTGTCCTTAAACTCTTCTCCCCATCCCCAACAACTGTGCTCAAACTCCTCTCCCCCATCCCCAACAACTGTCCTTAAACTCCTCTCCACCGTCCCCAACAACTGTCCTTAAACTCCTCTCCCCCGTCCCCAGCAACTGTCCTTAAGCTCCTCTCCCCCATCCCCAACAACTGTCCTTAAAATCCTCTACCCCATCCCCAACATCTGTCCTTAAACTCCTCTCCCCCATCCCCAACAACTGTCCATAAACTCCTCTCACCATCCCCAACAACTGTCCTTAAACTCCTCTCCCCATCCCCAACAACTGTCCTTAAACTCCTCTCCCCCATCCCCAACAACTGTCCTGAAACTCCTCTCCCCCATCCCCAACAACTGTCCTTAAACTCCTCTCCCCATCCCCAACAACTGTCCTTAAACTCCTCTCCCCCGTCCCCAACAACTGTCCTTAAACTCCTCTCCCCATCCCCAACAACTGTCCTTAAACTCCTCTCCCCCATCCCCAACAACTGTCCTTAAACTCCTCTCCCCCATCCCCAACAACTGTCCTTAAACTCCTCTCCCCATCCCCAACAACTGTCCTTAAACTCCTCTCCCCCATCCCCAACAACTGTCCTTAAACTCCTCTCCCCCATCCCCAACAACTGTCCTTAAACTCCTCTCCCCATCCCCAACAACTGTCCTTAAACTCCTCTCCCCCATCCCCAACAACTGTCCTTAAACTCCTCTCCCCCATCCCCAACAACTGTCCTTAAACTCCTCTCCCCCATCCCCAACAACTGTCCTTAAACTCCTCACCCCCATCCCCAACAGCTGTCCTTAAACTCCTCTCCCCATCCCCAACAACTGTCCTTAAACTCCTCTCCCCATCACCAACAACTGTCCTTAAACCCCTCTCCCCATCCCCAACAACTGTCCTTAAACTCCTCTCCCCATCACCAACAACTGTCCTTAAACTCCTCTCCCCCGTCCCCAACAACTGTCCTTAAACTCCTCTCCCCATCCCCAACAACTGTCCTTAAACCCCTCTCCCCGTCCCCAACAACTGTCCTTAAACTCCTCTCCCCCGTCCCCAACAACTGTCCTAAAACTCCTCTCCCCATCCCCAACAACTGTCCTTAAACTCCTCTCCCCATCCCCAACAACTGTCCTTAAACCCCTCTCCCCGTCCCCAACAACTGTCCTTAAACTCCTCTTCCCCATCCCCAACAACTGTCCTTAAACTCCTCTCCCCCGTCCCCAGCAACTGTCCTTAAGCTCCTCTCCCCCATCCCCAACAACTGTCCTTAAAATCCTCTCCCCCATCCCCAACAACTGTCCTTAAACTCCTCTCCCCCATACCCAACAACTGTCATTAAACTCCTCTCACCATCCCCAACAACTGTCCTTAAACTCCTCTCCCCATCCCCAACAACTGTCCTTAAACTCCTCTCCCCCCTCCCCAACAACTGTCCTTAAACTCCTCTCCCCCATCCCCAACAACTGTCCTTAAACTCCTCTCCCCATCCCCAACAACTGTCCTTAAACTCCTCTCCCCCGTCCCCAACAACTGTCCTTAAACTCCTCTCCCCATCCCCAACAACTGTCCTTAAACTCCTCTCCCGCATCCCCAACAACTGTCCTTAAACTCATCACCCCCGTCCCCAACAGCTGTCCTTAAACTCCTCTCCCCCGTCCCCAACAACTGTCCTTAAACTCCTCTCCCCCATCCCCAACGACTGTCCTTAAACTTCTCTCACCCATCGCCAACAACTATCCTTAAACTCCTCTCCCCCATCCCCAACAACTGTCCTCAAACTCTTCTCCCCCATCCCGAACAACTGTCCTTAAACTCCTCTCCCCATCCCCAACAACTGTGCTCAAACTCCTCTCCCCCATCCCCAACAACTGTCCTTAAACTCCTCTCCACCGTCCCCAACAACTGTCCTTAAACTCCTCTCCCCCATCCCGAACAACTGTCCTTAAACTCCTCTCCCCATCCCCAACAACTGTCCTTAAACTCCTCTCCCCCGTCCCCAACAACTGTCGTTAAACTCCTCTCCCCCATCCCCAACAACTGTCCTTAAACTCCTCTCCCAATCCCCAACAACTGTCCTTAAACTCCTCTCCCCCATCCCCAACAACTGTCCTTAAACTCCTCTCCCCCGTCCCCAACAACTGTCCTTAAACTCCTCTCCCCCATCCCCAACAAATGTCCTTAAACTCCTCTCCCCATCACGAACAACTGTCCTTAAACTCCTCTCCCCCGTCCCCAACAACTGTCCTTAAACTCCTCTCCCCATCCCCAACAACTGTCCTTAAACCCCTCTCCCCGTCCCCAACAACTGTCCTTAAACTCCTCTCCCCATCCCCAACAACTGTCCTTAAACCCCTCTCCCCGTCCCCAACAACTGTCCTTAAACTCCCCATCCCCAACAACTGTCCTTAAACTCCTCTCCCCCGTCCCCAACAACTGTCCTTAAACTCCTCTCCCCATCCCCAACAACTGTCCTTAAACCCCTCTCCCCGTCCCCAACAAGTGTCCTTAAACTCCTCTCCCCATCCCCAACAACTGTCCTTAAACTCCTCTCCACCGTCCCCAACAACTGTCCTTAAACTCCTCTCCCCCATCCCGAACAACTGTCCTTAAACTCCTCTCCCCATCCCCAACAACTGTCCTGAAACTCCTCTCCCCCGTCCCCAACAACTGTCGTTAAACTCCTCTCCCCCATCCCCAACAACTGTCCTTAAACTCCTCTCCCCCGTCCCCAACAACTGTCCTTAAACTCCTCTCCCCATCCCCAACAACTGTCCTTAAACCCCTCTCCCCGTCCCCAACAACTGTCCTTAAACTCCTCTCCCCATCCCCAACAACTGTCCTTAAACTCCTCTCCCCCGTCCCCAACAACTGTCCTTAAACTCCTCTCCCCATCCCCAACAACTGTCCTTAAACCCCTCTTCCCGTCCCCAACAACTGTCCTTAAACTCCTCTCCCCATCCCCAACAACTGTCCTTAAACTCCTCTCCCCCGTCCCCAACAACTGTCCTTAAACTCCTCTCCCCATCCCCAACAACTGTCCTTAAACCCCTCTCCCCGTCCCCAACAAGTGTCCTTAAACTCCTCTCCCCATCCCCAACAACTGTCCTTAAACTCCTCTCCACCGTCCCCAACAACTGTCCTTAAACTCCTCTCCCCATCCCCAACAACTGTCCTTAAACCCCTCTCCCCGTCCCCAACAACTGTCCTTAAACTCCTCTCCCCCATCCCCAACAACTGTCCTTAAACTCCTCTCCCCCGTCCCCAGCAACTGTCCTTAAGCTCCTCTCCCCCATCCCCAACAACTGTCCTTAAAATCCTCTACCCCATCCCCAACATCTGTCCTTAAACTCCTCTCCCCCATCCCCAACAACTGTCCTTAAACTCCTCTCACCATCCCCAACAACTGTCCTTAAACTCCTCTCCCCATCCCCAACAACTGTCCTTAAACTCCTCTCCCCCATCCCCAACAACTGTCCTGAAACTCCTCTCCCCCATCCCCAACAACTGTCCTTAAACTCCTCTCCCCATCCCCAACAACTGTCCTTAAACTCCTCTCCCCCGTCCCCAACAACTGTCCTTAAACTCCTCTCCCCATCCCCAACAACTGTCCTTAAACTCCTCTCCCCCATCCCCAACAACTGTCCTTAAACTCCTCTCCCCCATCCCCAACAACTGTCCTTAAACTCCTCTCCCCATCCCCAACAACTGTCCTTAAACTCCTCTCCCCCATCCCCAACAACTGTCCTTAAACTCCTCTCCCCCATCCCCAACAACTGTCCTTAAACTCCTCTCCCCATCCCCAACAACTGTCCTTAAACTCCTCTCCCCCATCCCCAACAACTGTCCTTAAACTCCTCTCCCCCATCCACAACAACTGTCCTTAAACTCCTCTCCCCCATCCCCAACAACTGTCCTTAAACTCCTCACCCCCATCCCCAACAGCTGTCGTTAAACTCCTCTCCCCATCCCCAACAACTGTCCTTAAACTCCTCTCCCCATCACCAACAACTGTCCTTAAACCCCTCTCCCCATCCCCAACAACTGTCCTTAAACTCCTCTCCCCATCACCAACAACTGTCCTTAAACTCCTCTCCCCCGTCCCCAACAACTGTCCTTAAACTCCTCTCCCCATCCCCAACAACTGTCCTTAAACCCCTCTCCCCGTCCCCAACAACTGTCCTTAAACTCCTCTCCCCCGTCCCCAACAACTGTCCTTAAACTCCTCTCCCCATCCCCAACAACTGTCCTTAAACTCCTCTCCCCATCCCCAACAACTGTCCTTAAACCCCTCTCCCCGTCCCCAACAACTGTCCTTAAACTCCTCTCCCCCATCCCCAACACCTGTCCTTAAACTCCTCTCCCCCGTCCCCAGCAACTGTCCTTAAGCTCCTCTCCCCCATCCCCAACAACTGTCCTTAAAATCCTCTCCCCCATCCCCAACAACTGTCCTTAAACTCCTCTCCCCCATCCCCAACAACTGTCATTAAACTCCTCTCACCATCCCCAACAACTGTCCTTAAACTCCTCGCCCCATCCCCAACAACTGTCCTTAAACTCCTCTCCCCCCTCCCCAACAACTGTCCTTAAACTCCTCTCCCCCATCCCCAACAACTGTCCTTAAACTCCTCTCCCCATCCCCAACAACTGTCCTTAAACTCCTCTCCCCCGTCCCCAACAACTGTCCTTAAACTCCTCTCCCCATCCCCAACAACTGTCCTTAAACTCCTCTCCCGCATCCCCAACAACTGTCCTTAAACTCATCACCCCCGTCCCCAACAGCTGTCCTTAAACTCCTCTCCCCCGTCCCCAACAACTGTCCTTAAACTCCTCTCCCCCATCCCCAACGACTGTCCTTAAACCTCTCTCACCCATCCCCAACAACTGTCCTTAAACTCCTCTCCCCCATCCCCAACAACTGTCCTCAAACTCTTCTCCCCCATCCCGAACAACTGTCCTTAAACTCCTCTCCCCATCCCCAACAACTGTGCTCAAACTCCTCTCCCCCATCCCCAACAACTGTCCTTAAACTCCTCTCCACAGTCCCCAACAACTGTCCTTAAACTCCTCTCCCCCGTCCGCAGCAACTGTCCTTAAGCTCCTCTCCCCCATCCCCAACAACTGTCCTTAAAATCCTCTACCCCATCCCCAACATCTGTCCTTAAACTCCTCTCCCCCATCCCCAACAACTGTCCTTAAACTCCTCTCACCATCCCCAACAACTGTCCTTAAACTCCTCTCCCCATCCCCAACAACTGTCCTTAAACTCCTCTCCCCCATCCCCAACAACTGTCCTGAAACTCCTCTCCCCCATCCCCAACAACTGTCCTTAAACTCCTCTCCCCATCCCCAACAACTGTCCTTAAACTCCTCTCCCCCGTCCCCAACAACTGTCCTTAAACTCCTCTCCCCATCCCCAACAACTGTCCTTAAACTCCTCTCCCCCATCCCCAACAACTGTCCTTAAACTCCTCTCCCCCATCCCCAACAACTGTCCTTAAACTCCTCTCCCCATCCCCAACAACTGTCCTTAAACTCCTCTCCCCCATCCCCAACAACTGTCCTTAAACTCCTCTCCCCCATCCCCAACAACTGTCCTTAAACTCCTCTCCCCATCCCCAACAACTGTCCTTAAACTCCTCTCCCCCATCCCCAACAACTGTCCTTAAACTCCTCTCCCCATCCCCAACAACTGTCCTTAAACTCCTCTCCCCCATCCCCAACAACTGTCCTTAAACTCCTCACCCCCATCCCCAACAGCTGTCCTTAAACTCCTCTCCCCATCCCCAACAACTGTCCTTAAACTCCTCTCCCCATCACCAACAACTGTCCTTAAACCCCTCTCCCCATCCCCAACAACTGTCCTTAAACTCCTCTCCCCATCACCAACAACTGTCCTTAAACTCCTCTCCCCCGTCCCCAACAACTGTCCTTAAACTCCTCTCCCCATCCCCAACAACTGTCCTTAAACCCCTCTCCCCGTCCCCAACAACTGTCCTTAAACTCCTCTCCCCCGTCCCCAACAACTGTCCTTAAACTCCTCTCCCCATCCCCAACAACTGTCCTTAAACTCCTCTCCCCATCCCCAACAACTGTCCTTAAACCCCTCTCCCCGTCCCCAACAACTGTCCTTAAACTCCTCTCCCCCATCCCCAACAACTGTCCTTAAACTCCTCTCCCCCGTCCCCAGCAACTGTCATTAAGCTCCTCTCACCGTCCCCAACAACTGTCCTTAAGCTCCTCTCCCCCGTCCCGAACAACTGTCCTTAAACTCCTCTCCCCCGTCCCCAACAACTGTCCTTAAACTCCGCTCCCCCATCCCGAACAACTGTCCTTAAACTCCTCTCCCCATCCCCAACAACTGTCCTTAAACTCCTCTCCCCCATCACCAACAACTGTCCCTTAAACTCCTCTCCCCATCCCCAACAACTGTCCTTAAACTCCTCTCCCCCGTCCCCAGCAACTGTCCTTAAACTCCTCTCCCCCGTCCCCAACAACTGTCCTTAAACTCCTCTCCCATCCCCAACAACTGTCCTTAAACTCCTCTCCCCATCCCCAACAACTGTCCTTAAACTCCTCTCCCCATCACCAACAACTGTCCTTAAACTCCTCTCCCCCATCACCAACAACTGTCCATAAACTCCTCTGCCCCATCCCCAACAACTGTCCTTAAACTCCTCTCCCCCGTCCACAGCAACTGTCCTTAAACTCCTCTCCCCATCCCCAACAACTGTCCTTAAACTCCTCTCCCCCATCACCAACAACTGTCCATAAACTCCTCTGCCCCATCCCCAACAACTGTCCTTAAACTCCTCTCCCCCGTCCACAGCAACTGTCCTTAAACTCCTCTCCCCCGTCCCCAACAACTGTCCTTAAACTCCTCTCCCATCCCCAAAAACTGTCCTTAAACTCCTCTCCCCATCCCCAACAACTGTCCTTAAACTCCTCTCCCCATCACCAACAACTGTCCTTAAACTCCTCTCCCCCGTCCCCAACAACTGTCCCTTAAACTCCTCTCCCCATCCCCAACAACTGTCCTTAAACTCCTCTCCCCCGTCCACAGCAACTGTCCTTAAACTCCTCTCCCCCGTCCCCAACAACTGTCCTTAAACTACTCTCCCATCCCCAACAACTGTCCTTAAACTCCTCTCCCCATCCCCAGCAACTGTCATTAAGCTCCTCTCACCGTCCCCAACAACTGTCCTTAAGCTCCTCTCCCCCGTCCCGAACAACTGTCCTTAAACTCCTCTCCCCCGTCCCCAACAACTGTCCTTAAACTCCGCACCCCCATCCCGAACAACTGTCCTTAAACTCCTCTCCCCATCCCCAACAACTGTCCTTAAACTCCTCTCCCCCATCACCAACAACTGTCCATAAACTCCTCTGCCCCATCCCCAACAACTGTCCTTAAACTCCTCTCCCCCGTCCACAGCAACTGTCCTTAAACTCCTCTCCCCCGTCCCCAACAACTGTCCTTAAACTCCTCTCCCATCCCCAACAACTGTCCTTAAACTCCTCTCCCCCGTCCCCAACAACTGTCCTTAAACTCCTCTCCCCATCACCAACAACTGTCCTTAAACTCCTCTCCCCCGTCCCCAACAACTGTCCTTAAACTCCTCTCCCCATCCCCAACCACTGTCCTTAAACCGCTCTCCCCGTCCCCAACAACTGTCCTTAAACTCCTCTCCCGATCCCCAACAACTGTCCTGAAACTCCTCTCCCCATCACCAACAACTGTCCTTAAACTCCTCTCCCCGTCCCCAATAACTGTCCTTAAACTCCTCTCCCCATCCCCAACAACTGTCCTTAAACTCCTCTCCCCCGTCCCCAGCAACTGTCCATAAGCTCCTCTCCCCCATCCCCAACAACTGTCCTTAAACTCCTCTCCCCCATCCCCAACAACTGTCCTTAAACTCCTCTCCCCCATCCCCAACAACTGTCCTTAAACTCCTCTCCCCCATCCCCAACAACTGTCCTTAAACTCCTCTCCCCATCCCCAACAACTGTCCTTAAACTCCTCTCCCCCATCCCCAACAACTGTCCTTAAACTCCTCTCCCCCATCCCCAACAACTGTCCTTAAACTCCTCTCCCTATCCCCAACAACTGTCCTTAAACTCCTCTCCCCCATCCCCAACAACTGTCCTTAAACTCCTCTCCCCATCACCAACAAATGTCCTTAAACTCCTCTCCCCCGTCCCCAACAACTGTCCTTAAACTCCTCTCCCCATCCCCAACAACTGTCCTTAAACCCCTCTCCCCGTCCCCAACAACTGTCCTTAAACTCCTCTCCCCATCCCCAACAACTGTCCTTAAACTCCTCTCCCCCGTCCCCAACAACTGTCGTTAAACTCCTCTCCCCATCCCCAACAACTGTCCTTAAACTCCTCTCCCCAATCCCGAACAACTGTACTTAAACTCCTCTCCCCATCCCCAACAACTGTCCTTAAACTCCTCTCCCCCGTCCCCAACAACTGTCCTTAAACTCCTCTCCCCATCCCCAACAACTGCCTTTAAACCCCTCTCCCCGTCCCCAACAACTGTCCTTAAACTCCTCTCCCCATCCCCAACAACTGTCCTTAAACTCCTCTCACCCGTACCCAACAACTGTCCTTAAACTCCTCTCCCCATCCCCAACAACTGTCCTTAAACCCCTCTCCCCGTCCCCAACAACTGTCCTTAAACTCCTCTCCCCCATCCCCAACAACTGTCCTTAAACTCCTCTCCCCCGTCCCCAGCAACTGTCCTTAAGCTCCTCTCCCCCATCCCCAACAACTGTCCTTAAAATCCTCTACCCCATCCCCATCATCTGTCCTTAAACTCCTCTCCCCCATCCCCAACAACTGTCCTTAAACTCCTCTCACCATCCCCAACAACTGTCCTTAAACTCCTCTCCCCATCCCCAACAACTGTCCTTAAACTCCTCTCCCCCATCCCCAACAACTGTCCTGAAACTCCTCTCCCCCATCCCCAACAACTGTCCTTAAACTCCTCTCCCCATCCCCAACAACTGTCCTTAAACTCCTCTCCCCCGTCCCCAACAACTGTCCTTAAACTCCTCTCCCCATCCCCAACAACTGTCCTTAAACTCCTCTCCCCCATCCCCAACAACTGTCCTTAAACTCCTCTCCCCCATCCCCAACAACTGTCCTTAAACTCCTCTCCCCATCCCCAACAACTGTCCTTAAACTCCTCTCCCCCATCCCCAACAACTGTCCTTAAACTCCTCTCCCCCATCCCCAACAACTGTCCTTAAACTCCTCTCCCCATCCCCAACAACTGTCCTTAAACTCCTCTCCCCCATCCCCAACAACTGTCCTTAAACTCCTCTCCCCCATCCCCAACAACTGTCCTTAAACTCCTCTCCCCCATCCCCAACAACTGTCCTTAAACTCCTCACCCCCATCCCCAACAGCTGTCCTTAAACTCCTCTCCCCATCCCCAACAACTGTCCTTAAACTCCTCTCCCCCATCCCCAACAACTGTCCTTAAACTCCTCTCCCCCGTCCCCAACAACTGTCCTTAAACTCCTCTCCCCCATCCCCAACAACTGTCCTTAAACTCCTCTCCCCATCCCCAACAACTGTCCTTAAACTCTTCTCCCCCATCTCCAACAACTGTCCTTAAACTCCTCTCCCCCGTCCCCAACAACTGTCCTTAAACTCCTCTCCCCCATCCCGAACAACTGTCCTTAAACTCCTCTCCCCATCCCCAACAACTGTCCTTAAACTCCTCTCCCCCATCCCCAACAACTGTCCTTAAACTCCTCTCCCCCATCCCCAACAACTGTCCTTAAACTCCTCTCCCCATCCCCAACAACTGTCCTTAAACTCCTCTCCCCAGCCCCAACAACTGTCCATAAACTCCTCTCCCCCATCCCCAACAACTGTCCTTAAACTCCTCTCCCCCGTCCACAGCAACTGTCCTTAAACTCCTCTCCCCCGTCCCCAACAACTGTCCTTAAACTCCTCTCCCCATCCCCAACAACTGTCCTTAAACTCCTCTGCCCATCCCCAACAACTGTCCTTAAACTCCTCTCCCCCGTCCCCAACAACTGTCCTTAAACTCCTCTCCCCCATCCCCAACAACTGTCCTTAAACTCCTCTCCCCCATCCCCAACAACTGTCCTTAAACTCCTCTCCCCCATCCCCAACAACTGTCCTTAAACACCTCTCCCCCATCCCCAACAACTGTCCTTAAACTCCTCTCCCCCATCCCCAACAACTGTCCTTAAACTCCTCTCCGCTGTCCACAGCAACTGTCCTTAAACTCCTCTCCCCATCCCCAGCAACTGTCCTTAAGCTCCTCTCCCCATCCCCAACAACTGTCGTTAAACTCCTCTCCCCTGTCCCCAACAACTGTCCTTAAACTCCTCTCCCCCATCCCCAACAACTGTCCTTAAACTCCTCTCCCCCGTCCCCAACAACTGTCCTTAAACTCCTCTCCCCCGTCCCCAACAACTGTCCTTAAACTCCTCTCCCCCATCCCTAACAACTGTCCTTAAACTCCTCTCCCCGTCCCCAACAACTGTCCTTAAGCTCCTCTCCCCATCCCCAACAACTGTCCTTAAACTCCTCTCCCCATCCCCAACAACTGTCCTTAAACTCCTCCCCCATCCCCAACAACTATCCTTAAACTCCTCTCCCCCATCCCCAACAACTGTCCTTAAACTCCTCTCCCCTATCCCCAACAACTGTCCTTAAACTCCTCTCCCCCATCCCCAACAACTGTCCTTAAACTCCTCTCCCCATCCCCAACAACTGTCCTTAAACTCCTCTCCCCCGTCCCCAACAACTGTCCTTAAACTCCTCTCCCCATCACCAACAACTGTCCTTAAACTCCTCTCCGCCATCCCCAACAACTGTCCTTAAACTCCTCTCCCCATCCCCAACAACTGTCCTTAAACTCCTCTCCCCCATCCCCAACAACTGTCCTTAAACTCCTCTCCCCGTCCCCAACAACTGTCCTTAAACTCCTCTCCCCCATCCCCAACAACTGTCCTTAAACTCCTCTCCCCCATCCTCAACAACTGTCCTTAAGCTCCTCTCCCCATCCCCAACAACTGTCGTTAAACTCCTCTCCCCTGTCCCCAACAACTGTCCTTAAACTCCTCTCCCCCATCCCCAACAACTGTCCTTAAACTCCTCTCCCCCGTCCCCAACAACTGTCCTTAAACTCCTCTCCCCCGTCCCCAACAACTGTCCTTAAACTCCTCTCCCCCATCCCTAACAACTGTCCTTAAACTCCTCTCCCCGTCCCCAACAACTGTCCTTAAGCTCCTCTCCCCATCCCCAACAACTGTCCTTAAACTCCTCTCCCCATCCCCAACAACTGTCCTTAAACTCCTCCCCCATCCCCAACAACTATCCTTAAACTCCTCTCCCCCATCCCCAACAACTGTCCTTAAACTCCTCTCCCCTATCCCCAACAACTGTCCTTAAACTCCTCTCCCCCATCCCCAACAACTGTCCTTAAACTCCTCTCCCCATCCCCAACAACTGTCCTTAAACTCCTCTCCCCCGTCCCCAACAACTGTCCTTAAACTCCTCTCCCCATCACCAACAACTGTCCTTAAACTCCTCTCCGCCATCCCCAACAACTGTCCTTAAACTCCTCTCCCCATCCCCAACAACTGTCCTTAAACTCCTCTCCCCCATCCCCAACAACTGTCCTTAAACTCCTCTCCCCGTCCCCAACAACTGTCCTTAAACTCCTCTCCCCCATCCCCAACAACTGTCCTTAAACACCTCTCCCCCATCCTCAACAACTGTCCTTAAGCTCCTCTCCCCATCCCCAACAACTGTCCTTAAACTCCTCTCCCCTGTCCCCAACAACTGTCCTTAAACTCCTCTCCCCCATCCCCAACAACTGTCCTTAAGCTCCCCTCCCCATCCCCAACAACTGTCCTTAAACTCCTCTCTCCCATCCCCAACAACTGTCCTTAAACTCCGCTCCCCCATCCCCCACAACTGTCCTTAAACTCCTCTCCCCCATCCCCAACAACTGTCCTTAAACTCCTCTCCCCCGTCCCCAGCAACTGTCCTTAAGCTCCTCTCCCTGTCCCCAACAACTGTCCTTAAGCTCCTCTCCCCCGTCCCGAACAACTGTCCTTAAACTCCTCTCCCCCGTCCCCAACAACTGTCCTTAAACTCCTCTCCCCCATCCCGAACAACTGTCCTTAAACTCCTCTCCCCATCCCCAACAACTGTCCTTAAACTGCACTCCCCCATCCCCAACAACTGTCCTTAAACTCCTCTCCCCCATCCCCAACAACTGTCCTTAAACTCCTCTCCCCCGTCCCCAACAACTGTCCTTAAACTCCTCTCCCCATCACCAATAACTGTCCTTAAACTCCTCTCCCCCGTCCCCAACAACTGTCCTTAAACTCCTCTCCCCATCCCCAACAACTGTCCCTTAAACTCCTCTCCCCATCCCCAACAACTGTCCTTAAACTCCTCTCCCCATCCCCAACAACTGTCCATAAACTCCTCTCCCCCATCCCCAACAACTGTCCTTAAACTCCTCTCCCCCATCCACAGCAACTGTCCTTAAACTCCTCTCCCCCGTCCCCAACAACTGTCCTTAAACTCCTCTCCCCATCCCCAACAACTGTCCTTAAACTCCTCTCCCCGTCCCCAACAACTGTCCTTAAACTCCTCTCCCCATCCCCAACAACTGTCCTTAAACTCCTCTCACCCATCCCCAACAACTGTCCTTAAACTCCTCTCCCCGTCCCCAACAATTGTCCTTAAACTCCTCTCCCCCATCCCCAACAACTGTCCTTAAACTCCTCTCCCCCATCCCCAACAACTGTCCTTGAACTCCTCTCACCCATCCCCAACAACTGTCCTTAAGCTCCTCTCCCCATCCCCAACAACTGTCCTTAAACTCCTCTCCACATCCCCAACAACTGTCCTTAAACTCCTCCCCCATCCCCAACAACTGTCCTTAAACTCCTCTACCCGTCCCCAACAACTGTCCTTAAACTCCTCTCCCCATCCCCAACAACTGTCCTTAAACTCCTCTCCCCTGTCCCCAACAACTGTCCTTAAACTCCTCTCCCCCATCCCCAACAACTGTCCTTAAATTCCTCTCCCCCATCCCCAACAACTGTCCTTAAACTCCTCTCCCCGTCCCCAACAACTGTCCTTAAACTCCTCTCCCCCATCCCCAGCAACTGTCCTTAAACTCCTCTCCCCCATCCCCAACAACTGTCCTTAAACTCCTCTCCCCATCCCCAACAACTGTCCTTAAGCTCCTCTCCCCATCCCCAACAACTGTCCTTAAACTCCTCTCCCCTGTCCCCAACAACTGTCCTTAAGCTCCCCTCCCCATCCCCAACAACTGTCCTTAAACTCCTCTCCCCCATCCCCAACAACTGTCCCTTAAACTCCTCAACCCCCATCCCCCACAACTGTCCATAAACTCCTCTCCCCCATCCCCAACAACTGTCCTTAAACTCCTCTCCCCCGTCCACAGCAACTGTCCTTAAACTCCTCTCCCCCGTCCCCAACAACTGTCCTTAAACTACTCTCCCCATCCCCAACAACTGTCCTTAAACTCCTCTCCCCGTCCCCAACAACTGTCCTTAAACTCCTCTCCCCATCCCCAACAACTGTCCTTAAACTCCTCTCACCCATCCCCAACAACAGTCCTTAAACTCCTCTCCCCGTCCCCAACAATTGTCCTTAAACTCCTCTCCCCCATCCCCAACAACTGTCCTTAAACTCCTCTCCACCATCCCCAACAACTGTCCTTGAACTCCTCTCCCCCATCCCCAACAACTGTCCTTAAGCTCCTCTCCCCATCCCCAACAACTGTCCTTAAACTCCTCTCCACATCCCCAACAACTGTCCTTAAACTCCTCCCCCATCCCCAACAACTGTCCTTAAACTCCTCTACCCGTCCCCAACAACTGTCCTTAAACTCCTCTCCCCATCCCCAACAACTGTCCTTAAACTCCTCTCCCCTGTCCCCAACAACTGTCCTTAAACTCCTCTCCCCCATCCCCAACAACTGTCCTTAAACTCCTCTCCCCCATCCCCAACAACTGTCCTTAAACTCCTCTCCCCGTCCCCAACAACTGTCCTTAAACTCCTCTCCCCCATTCCCAGCAACTGTCCTTAAACTCCTCTCCCCCATCCCCAACAACTGTCCTTAAACTCCTCTCCCCATCCCCAACAACTGTCCTTAAACTCCTCTCCCCCATCCCCAACAACTGTCCTTAAACTCCTCTCCCCATCCCCAACAACTGTCCTTAAACTCCTCTCCCCATCCCCAACAACTGTCCTTAAACTCCTCTCCCCTGTCCCCAACAACTGTCCTTAAGCTCCTCTCCCCATCCCCAACAACTGTCCTTAAACTCCTCTCCCCTGTCCCCAACAACTGTCCTTAAACTCCTCTCCCCTGTCCCCAACAACTGTCCTTAAGCTCCTCTCCCCATCCCCAACAACTGTCCTTAAACTCCTCTCCCCTGTCCCCAACAACTGTCGTTAAGCTCCGCTCCCCATCCCCAACAACTGTCCTTAAATTCCTCTCCCCCATCCCCAACAACTGTCCTTAAACTCCTCTCTCCCATCCCCAACAACTGTCCTTAAACTCCTCTCCCCCATCCCCAACAACTGTCCTTAAACTCCTCTCCCCCATCCCCAACAACTGTCCTTAAACTCCTCTCCCCCATTACCAACAACTGTCCTTAAGATCCCCTCCCCATCCCCAACAACTGTCCTTAAACTCCTCTCCCCCATCCTCACAACTGTCCTTAAACTCCTCTCCCCCATCCCCAACAACTGTCCTTAAACTCCTCTCCCCCGTCCCCAACAACTGTCCTTAAACTCCTCTCCCAATCCCCAACAACTGTCCTTAAACTCCTCTCCCCTGTCCCCAACAACTGTCCTTAAACTCCTCTCCCCCATCCCCAACAACTGTCCTTAAACTCCTCTCCCCCATTACCAACAACTGTCCTTAAGCTCCCCTCCCCATCCCCAACAACTGTCCTTAAACTCCTCTCTCCCATCCCCAACAACTGTCCTTAAACTCCTCTCCCCCATCCTCACAACTGTCCTTAAACTCCTCTCCCCCATCCCCAACAACTGTCCTTAAACTCCTCTCCCCCGTCCCCAACAACTGTCCTTAAACTCCTCTCCCCATCCCCAACAACTGTCTTTAAACTCCTCTCCCCTGTCCCCAACAACTGTCCTTAAACCCCTCTCCCCCATCCCCAACAACTGTCCTTAAACTCCTCTCCCCCATCCCCAACAACTGTCCTTAAACTCCTCTCCCCGTCCCCAACAACTGTCCTTAAAGTCCTCTCCCCCATCCCCAGCAACTGTCCTTAAACTCCTCTCCCCCATCCCCAACAACTGTCCTTAAACTCCTCTCCCCATCCCCAACAACTGTCCTTAAACTCCTCTCCCCCGTCCCCAACAACTGTCCTTAAACTCCTCTCCCCCATCCCCAACAACTGTCCTTAAACTCCTCTCCCCATCCCCAACAACTGTCCTTAAACTCCTCTCCCCATCCCCAACAACTGTCCTTAAACTCTTCTCCCCTGTCCCCAACAACTGTCCTTAAGCTCCTCTCCCCATCCCCAACAACTGTCCTTAAACTCCTCTCCCCTGTCCCCAACAACTGTCCTTTAACTCCTCTCCCCCATCCCCAACAACTGTCCTTAAGCTCCCCTCCCCATCCCCAACAACTGTCCTTAAACTCCTCTCCCCCATCCCCAACAACTGTCCTTAAACTCCTCTCCCCCATCCCCCACAACTGTCCTTAAACTCCTCTCCCCCATCCCCAACAACTGTCCTTAAACTCCTCTCCCCCATCCCCAACAACTGTCCTTAAACTCCTCTCTCCCATTACCAACAACTGTCCTTAAGCTCCCCTCCCCATCCCCAACAACTGTCCTTAAACTCCTCTCTCCCATCCCCAACAACTGTCCTTAAACTCCTCTCCCCCATCCCCCACAACTGTCCTTAAACTCCTCTCCCCCATCCCCAACAACTGTCCTTAAACTCCTCTCCCCCGTCCCCAGCAACTGTCCTTCAGCTCCTTTCCCCGTCCCCAACAACTGTCCTTAAGCTCCTCTCCCCCGTCCCGAACAACTGTCCTTAAACTCCTCTCCCCCGTCCCCAACAACTGTCCTTAAACTCCTCTCCCCCATCCCGAACAACTGTCCTTAAACTCCTCTCCCCATCCCCAACAACTGTCCTTAAACTCCTCTCCCCCATCACCAACAACTGATCCTTAAACTCCTCTCCCCATCCCCAACAACTGTCCTTAAACTCCTCTCCCCATCCCCAACAACTGTCCATAAACTCCTCTCCCCCATCCCCAACAACTGTCCTTAAACTCCTCTCCCCCGTCCACAGCAACTGTCCTTAAACTCCTCTCCCCCGTCCCCAACAACTGTCCTTAAACTCCTCTCCCCCATCCTCAACAACTGTCCTTAAGCTCCTCTCCCCATCCCCAACAACTGTCCTTAAACTCCTCTCCCCTGTCCCCAACAACTGTCCTTAAACTCCTCTCCCCCATCCCCAACAACTGTCCTTAAACTCCTCTCCCCCGTCCCCAACAACTGTCCTTAAACTCCTCTACCCCGTCCCCAACAACTGTCCTTAAACTCCTCTCCCCCATCCCCAACAACTGTCCTTAAACTCCTCTCCCCGTCCCCAACAACTGTCCTTAAGCTCCTCTCCCCATCCCCAACAACTGTCCTTAAACTCCTCTCCCCATCCCCAACAACTGTCCTTAAACTCCTCCCCCATCCCCAACAACTATCCTTAAACTCCTCTCCCCCATCCCCAACAACTATCCTTAAACTCCTCTCCCCTATCCCCAACAACTGTCCTTAAACTCCTCTCCCCCATCCCCAACAACTGTCCTTAAACTCCTCTCCCCATCCCCAACAACTGTCCTTAAACTCCTCTCCCCCGTCCCCAACAACTGTCCTTAAACTCCCCTCCCCATCACCAACAACTGTCCTTAAACTCCTCTCCCCCATCCCCAACAACTGTCCTTAAACTCCTCTCCCCATCCCCAACAACTGTCCTTAAACTCCTCTCCCCCATCCCCAGCAACTGTCCTTAAACTCCTCTCCCCGTCCCCAACAACTGTCCTTAAACTCCTCTCCCCCATCCCCAACAACTGTCCTTAAACTCCTCTCCCCCATCCTCAACAACTGTCCTTAAGCTCCTCTCCCCATCCCCAACAACTGTCCTTAAACTCCTCTCCCCTGTCCCCAACAACTGTCCTTAAACTCCTCTCTCCCATCCCCAACAACTGTCCTTAAACTCCGCTCCCCCAGCCCCCACAACTGTCCTTAAACTCCTCTCCCCCATCCCCAACAACTGTCCTTAAACTCCTCTCCCCCGTCCCCAGCAACTGTCCTTAAGCTCCTCTCCCCGTCCCCAACAACTGTCCTTAAGCTCCTCTCCCCCGTCCCGAACAACTGTCCTTAAACTACTCTCCCCCGTCCCCAACAACTGTCCTTAAACTCCTCTCCCCCATCCCGAACAACTGTCCTTAAACTCCTCTCCCCATCCCCAACAACTGTCCTTAAACTCCACTCCCCCATCCCCAACAACTGTCCTTAAACTCCTCTCACCCATCCCCAACAACTGTCCTTAAACTCCTCTCCCCCGTCCCCAACAACTGTCCTTAAACTCCTCTCCCCATCACCAACAACTGTCCTTAAACTCCTCTCCCCCGTCCCCAACAACTGTCCTTAAACTCCTCTCCCCATCACCAACAACTGTCCCTTAAACTCCTCTCCCCATCCCCAACAACTGTCCTTAAACTCCTCTCCCCATCCCCAACAACTGTCCTTAAACTCCTCTCCCCCATCCCCAACAACTGTCCTTAAACTCCTCTCCGCTGTCCACAGCAACTGTCCTTAAACTCCTCTCCCCATCCCCAACAACTGTCCTTAAACTCCTCTCCCCATCCCCAACAACTGTCCTTAAACTCCTCCCCCATCCCCAACAACTATCCTTAAACTCCTCTCCCCCATCCCCAACAACTGTCCTTAAACTCCTCTCCCCCATCCCCAACAACTGTCCTTAAACTCCTCTCCCCCATCCCCAACAACTGTCCTTAAACTCCTCTCCCCATCCCCAACAACTGTCCTTAAACTCCTCTCCCCCGTCCCCAACAACTGTCCTTAAACTCCTCTCCCCATCACCAACAACTGTCCTTAAACTCCTCTCCCCATCCCCAACAACTGTCCTTAAACTCCTCTCCCCCATCCCCAGCAACTGTCCTTAAGCTCCTCTCCCCATCCCCAACAACTGTCGTTAAACTCCTCTCCCCTGTCCCCAACAACTGTCCTTAAACTCCTCTCCCCCATCCCCAACAACTGTCCTTAAACTCCTCTCCCCCATCCCCAACAACTGTCCTTAAACTCCTCTCCCCCGTCCCCAACAACTGTCCTTAAACTCCTCTCCCCCATCCCTAACAACTGTCCTTAAACTCCTCTCCCCGTCCCCAACAACTGTCCTTAAGCTCCTCTCCCCATCCCCAACAACTGTCCTTAAACTCCTCTCCCCATCCCCAACAACTGTCCTTAAACTCCTCCCCCATCCCCAACAACTATCCTTAAACTCCTCTCCCCCATCCCCAACAACTGTCCTTAAACTCCTCTCCCCTATCCCCAACAACTGTCCTTAAACTCCTCTCCCCCATCCCCAACAACTGTCCTTAAACTCCTCTCCCCATCCCCAACAACTGTCCTTAAACTCCTCTCCCCCGTCCCCAACAACTGTCCTTAAACTCCTCTCCCCATCACCAACAACTGTCCTTAAACTCCTCTCCGCCATCCCCAACAACTGTCCTTAAACTCCTCTCCCCATCCCCAACAACTGTCCTTAAACTCCTCTCCCCCATCCCCAACAACTGTCCTTAAACTCCTCTCCCCGTCCCCAACAACTGTCCTTAAACTCCTCTCCCCCATCCCCAACAACTGTCCTTAAACTCCTCTCCCCCATCCTCAACAACTGTCCTTAAGCTCCTCTCCCCATCCCCAACAACTGTCGTTAAACTCCTCTCCCCTGTCCCCAACAACTGTCCTTAAACTCCTCTCCCCCATCCCCAACAACTGTCCTTAAACTCCTCTCCCCCGTCCCCAACAACTGTCCTTAAACTCCTCTCCCCCGTCCCCAACAACTGTCCTTAAACTCCTCTCCCCCATCCCTAACAACTGTCCTTAAACTCCTCTCCCCGTCCCCAACAACTGTCCTTAAGCTCCTCTCCCCATCCCCAACAACTGTCCTTAAACTCCTCTCCCCATCCCCAACAACTGTCCTTAAACTCCTCCCCCATCCCCAACAACTATCCTTAAACTCCTCTCCCCCATCCCCAACAACTGTCCTTAAACTCCTCTCCCCTATCCCCAACAACTGTCCTTAAACTCCTCTCCCCCATCCCCAACAACTGTCCTTAAACTCCTCTCCCCATCCCCAACAACTGTCCTTAAACTCCTCTCCCCCGTCCCCAACAACTGTCCTTAAACTCCTCTCCCCATCACCAACAACTGTCCTTAAACTCCTCTCCGCCATCCCCAACAACTGTCCTTAAACTCCTCTCCCCATCCCCAACAACTGTCCTTAAACTCCTCTCCCCCATCCCCAACAACTGTCCTTAAACTCCTCTCCCCGTCCCCAACAACTGTCCTTAAACTCCTCTCCCCCATCCCCAACAACTGTCCTTAAACACCTCTCCCCCATCCTCAACAACTGTCCTTAAGCTCCTCTCCCCATCCCCAACAACTGTCCTTAAACTCCTCTCCCCTGTCCCCAACAACTGTCCTTAAACTCCTCTCCCCCATCCCCAACAACTGTCCTTAAGCTCCCCTCCCCATCCCCAACAACTGTCCTTAAACTCCTCTCTCCCATCCCCAACAACTGTCCTTAAACTCCGCTCCCCCATCCCCCACAACTGTCCTTAAACTCCTCTCCCCCATCCCCAACAACTGTCCTTAAACTCCTCTCCCCCGTCCCCAGCAACTGTCCTTAAGCTCCTCTCCCTGTCCCCAACAACTGTCCTTAAGCTCCTCTCCCCCGTCCCGAACAACTGTCCTTAAACTCCTCTCCCCCGTCCCCAACAACTGTCCTTAAACTCCTCTCCCCCATCCCGAACAACTGTCCTTAAACTCCTCTCCCCATCCCCAACAACTGTCCTTAAACTGCACTCCCCCATCCCCAACAACTGTCCTTAAACTCCTCTCCCCCATCCCCAACAACTGTCCTTAAACTCCTCTCCCCCGTCCCCAACAACTGTCCTTAAACTCCTCTCCCCATCACCAACAACTGTCCTTAAACTCCTCTCCCCCGTCCCCAACAACTGTCCTTAAACTCCTCTCCCCATCACCAACAACTGTCCCTTAAACTCCTCTCCCCATCCCCAACAACTGTCCTTAAACTCCTCTCCCCATCCCCAACAACTGTCCATAAACTCCTCTCCCCCATCCCCAACAACTGTCCTTAAACTCCTCTCCCCCATCCACAGCAACTGTCCTTAAACTCCTCTCCCCCGTCCCCAACAACTGTCCTTAAACTCCTCTCCCCATCCCCAACAACTGTCCTTAAACTCCTCTCCCCGTCCCCAACAACTGTCCTTAAACTCCTCTCCCCATCCCCAACAACTGTCCTTAAACTCCTCTCACCCATCCCCAACAACTGTCCTTAAACTCCTCTCCCCGTCCCCAACAATTGTCCTTAAACTCCTCTCCCCCATCCCCAACAACTGTCCTTAAACTCCTCTCCCCCATCCCCAACAACTGTCCTTGAACTCCTCTCCCCATCCCCAACAACTGTCCTTAAACTCCTCTCCCCATCCCCAACAACTGTCCTTAAACTCCTCTCCCCCGTCCCCAACAACTGTCCTTAAGCTCCTCTCCCCATCCCCAACAACTGTCCTTAAACTCCTCTCCACATCCCCAACAACTGTCCTTAAACTCCTCCCCCATCCCCAACAACTGTCCTTAAACTCCTCTACCCGTCCCCAACAACTGTCCTTAAACTCCTCTCCCCATCCCCAACAACTGTCCTTAAACTCCTCTCCCCTGTCCCCAACAACTGTCCTTAAACTCCTCTCCCCCATCCCCAACAACTGTCCTTAAACTCCTCTCCCCCATCCCCAACAACTGTCCTTAAACTCCTCTCCCCGTCCCCAACAACTGTCCTTAAACTCCTCTCCCCCATCCCCAGCAACTGTCCTTAAACTCCTCTCCCCCATCCCCAACAACTGTCCTTAAACTCCTCTCCCCATCCCCAACAACTGTCCTTAAGCTCCTCTCCCCATCCCCAACAACTGTCCTTAAACTCCTCTCCCCTGTCCCCAACAACTGTCCTTAAGCTCCCCTCCCCATCCCCAACAACTGTCCTTAAACTCCTCTCCCCCATCCCCAACAACTGTCCCTTAAACTCCTCTCCCCCATCCCCCACAACTGTCCATAAACTCCTCTCCCCCATCCCCAACAACTGTCCTTAAACTCCTCTCCCCCGTCCACAGCAACTGTCCTTAAACTCCTCTCCCCCGTCCCCAACAACTGTCCTTAAACTACTCTCCCCATCCCCAACAACTGTCCTTAAACTCCTCTCCCCGTCCCCAACAACTGTCCTTAAACTCCTCTCCCCATCCCCAACAACTGTCCTTAAACTCCTCTCACCCATCCCCAACAACAGTCCTTAAACTCCTCTCCCCGTCCCCAACAATTGTCCTTAAACTCCTCTCCCCCATCCCCAACAACTGTCCTTAAACTCCTCTCCACCATCCCCAACAACTGTCCTTGAACTCCTCTCCCCCATCCCCAACAACTGTCCTTAAGCTCCTCTCCCCATCCCCAACAACTGTCCTTAAACTCCTCTCCACATCCCCAACAACTGTCCTTAAACTCCTCCCCCATCCCCAACAACTGTCCTTAAACTCCTCTACCCGTCCCCAACAACTGTCCTTAAACTCCTCTCCCCATCCCCAACAACTGTCCTTAAACTCCTCTCCCCTGTCCCCAACAACTGTCCTTAAACTCCTCTCCCCCATCCCCAACAACTGTCCTTAAACTCCTCTCCCCCATCCCCAACAACTGTCCTTAAACTCCTCTCCCCGTCCCCAACAACTGTCCTTAAACTCCTCTCCCCCATCCCCAGCAACTGTCCTTAAACTCCTCTCCCCCATCCCCAACAACTGTCCTTAAACTCCTCTCCCCATCCCCAACAACTGTCCTTAAACTCCTCTCCCCCGTCCCCAACAACTGTCCTTAAACTCCTCTCCCCATCCCCAACAACTGTCCTTAAACTCCTCTCCCCCGTCCCCAACAACTGTCCTTAAACTCCTCCCCCATCCCCAACAACTATCCTTAAACTCCTCTCCCCCATCCCCAACAACTGTCCTTAAACTCCTCTCCCCTATCCCCAACAACTGTCCTTAAACTCCTCTCCCCCATCCCCAACAACTGTCCTTAAACTCCTCTCCCCATCCCCAACAACTGTCCTTAAACTCCTCTCCCCCGTCCCCAACAACTGTCCTTAAACTCCTCTCCCCATCACCAACAACTGTCCTTAAACTCCTCTCCGCCATCCCCAACAACTGTCCTTAAACTCCTCTCCCCATCCCCAACAACTGTCCTTAAACTCCTCTCCCCCATCCCCAACAACTGTCCTTAAACTCCTCTCCCCGTCCCCAACAACTGTCCTTAAACTCCTCTCCCCCATCCCCAACAACTGTCCTTAAACACCTCTCCCCCATCCTCAACAACTGTCCTTAAGCTCCTCTCCCCATCCCCAACAACTGTCCTTAAACTCCTCTCCCCTGTCCCCAACAACTGTCCTTAAACTCCTCTCCCCCATCCCCAACAACTGTCCTTAAGCTCCCCTCCCCATCCCCAACAACTGTCCTTAAACTCCTCTCTCCCATCCCCAACAACTGTCCTTAAACTCCGCTCCCCCATCCCCCACAACTGTCCTTAAACTCCTCTCCCCCATCCCCAACAACTGTCCTTAAACTCCTCTCCCCCGTCCCCAGCAACTGTCCTTAAGCTCCTCTCCCTGTCCCCAACAACTGTCCTTAAGCTCCTCTCCCCCGTCCCGAACAACTGTCCTTAAACTCCTCTCCCCCGTCCCCAACAACTGTCCTTAAACTCCTCTCCCCCATCCCGAACAACTGTCCTTAAACTCCTCTCCCCATCCCCAACAACTGTCCTTAAACTGCACTCCCCCATCCCCAACAACTGTCCTTAAACTCCTCTCCCCCATCCCCAACAACTGTCCTTAAACTCCTCTCCCCCGTCCCCAACAACTGTCCTTAAACTCCTCTCCCCATCACCAACAACTGTCCTTAAACTCCTCTCCCCCGTCCCCAACAACTGTCCTTAAACTCCTCTCCCCATCACCAACAACTGTCCCTTAAACTCCTCTCCCCATCCCCAACAACTGTCCTTAAACTCCTCTCCCCATCCCCAACAACTGTCCATAAACTCCTCTCCCCCATCCCCAACAACTGTCCTTAAACTCCTCTCCCCCATCCACAGCAACTGTCCTTAAACTCCTCTCCCCCGTCCCCAACAACTGTCCTTAAACTCCTCTCCCCATCCCCAACAACTGTCCTTAAACTCCTCTCCCCGTCCCTAACAACTGTCCTTAAACTCCTCTCCCCATCCCCAACAACTGTCCTTAAACTCCTCTCACCCATCCCCAACAACTGTCCTTAAACTCCTCTCCCCGTCCCCAACAATTGTCCTTAAACTCCTCTCCCCCATCCCCAACAACTGTCCTTAAACTCCTCTCCCCCATCCCCAACAACTGTCCTTGAACTCCTCTCACCCATCCCCAACAACTGTCCTTAAGCTCCTCTCCCCATCCCCAACAACTGTCCTTAAACTCCTCTCCACATCCCCAACAACTGTCCTTAAACTCCTCCCCCATCCCCAACAACTGTCCTTAAACTCCTCTACCCGTCCCCAACAACTGTCCTTAAACTCCTCTCCCCATCCCCAACAACTGTCCTTAAACTCCTCTCCCCTGTCCCCAACAACTGTCCTTAAACTCCTCTCCCCCATCCCCAACAACTGTCCTTAAACTCCTCTCCCCCATCCCCAACAACTGTCCTTAAACTCCTCTCCCCGTCCCCAACAACTGTCCTTAAACTCCTCTCCCCCATCCCCAGCAACTGTCCTTAAACTCCTCTCCCCCATCCCCAACAACTGTCCTTAAACTCCTCTCCCCATCCCCAACAACTGTCCTTAAGCTCCTCTCCCCATCCCCAACAACTGTCCTTAAACTCCTCTCCCCTGTCCCCAACAACTGTCCTTAAGCTCCCCTCCCCATCCCCAACAACTGTCCTTAAACTCCTCTCCCCCATCCCCAACAACTGTCCCTTAAACTCCTCTCCCCCATCCCCAACAACTGTCCTTAAACTCCTCTCCACCATCCCCAACAACTGTCCTTGAACTCCTCTCCCCCATCCCCAACAACTGTCCTTAAGCTCCTCTCCCCATCCCCAACAACTGTCCTTAAACTCCTCTCCACATCCCCAACAACTGTCCTTAAACTCCTCCCCCATCCCCAACAACTGTCCTTAAACTCCTCTACCCGTCCCCAACAACTGTCCTTAAACTCCTCTCCCCATCCCCAACAACTGTCCTTAAACTCCTCTCCCCTGTCCCCAACAACTGTCCTTAAACTCCTCTCCCCCATCCCCAACAACTGTCCTTAAACTCCTCTCCCCCATCCCCAACAACTGTCCTTAAACTCCTCTCCCCGTCCCCAACAACTGTCCTTAAACTCCTCTCCCCCATCCCCAGCAACTGTCCTTAAACTCCTCTCCCCCATCCCCAACAACTGTCCTTAAACTCCTCTCCCCATCCCCAACAACTGTCCTTAAACTCCTCTCCCCCGTCCCCAACAACTGTCCTTAAACTCCTCTCCCCCATCCCCAACAACTGTCCTTAAACTCCTCTCCCCATCCCCAACAACTGTCCTTAAACTCCTCTCCCCATCCCCAACAACTGTCCTTAAACTCCTCTCCCCTGTCCCCAACAACTGTCCTTAAGCTCCTCTCCCCATCCCCAACAACTGTCCTTAAACTCCTCTCCCCTGTCCCCAACAACTGTCCTTAAACTCCTCTCCCCTGTCCCCAACAACTGTCCTTAAGCTCCTCTCCCCATCCCCAACAACTGTCCTTAAACTCCTCTCCCCGTCCCCAACAACTGTCCTTAAACTCCTCTCCCCATCCCCAACAACTGTCCTTAAACTCCTCTCACCCATCCCCAACAACAGTCCTTAAACTCCTCTCCCCGTCCCCAACAATTGTCCTTAAACTCCTCTCCCCCATCCCCAACAACTGTCCTTAAACTCCTCTCCACCATCCCCAACAACTGTCCTTGAACTCCTCTCCCCCATCCCCAACAACTGTCCTTAAGCTCCTCTCCCCATCCCCAACAACTGTCCTTAAACTCCTCTCCACATCCCCAACAACTGTCCTTAAACTCCTCCCCCATCCCCAACAACTGTCCTTAAACTCCTCTACCCGTCCCCAACAACTGTCCTTAAACTCCTCTCCCCATCCCCAACAACTGTCCTTAAACTCCTCTCCCCTGTCCCCAACAACTGTCCTTAAACTCCTCTCCCCCATCCCCAACAACTGTCCTTAAACTCCTCTCCCCCATCCCCAACAACTGTCCTTAAACTCCTCTCCCCGTCCCCAACAACTGTCCTTAAACTCCTCTCCCCCATCCCCAGCAACTGTCCTTAAACTCCTCTCCCCCATCCCCAACAACTGTCCTTAAACTCCTCTCCCCATCCCCAACAACTGTCCTTAAACTCCTCTCCCCCGTCCCCAACAACTGTCCTTAAACTCCTCTCCCCCATCCCCAACAACTGTCCTTAAACTCCTCTCCCCATCCCCAACAACTGTCCTTAAACTCCTCTCCCCATCCCCAACAACTGTCCTTAAACTCCTCTCCCCTGTCCCCAACAACTGTCCTTAAGCTCCTCTCCCCATCCCCAACAACTGTCCTTAAACTCCTCTCCCCTGTCCCCAACAACTGTCCTTAAACTCCTCTCCCCTGTCCCCAACAACTGTCCTTAAGCTCCTCTCCCCATCCCCAACAACTGTCCTTAAACTCCTCTCCCCTGTCCCCAACAACTGTCCTTAAGCTCCGATCCCCCGTCCCGAACAACTGTCCTTAAACTCCTCTCCCCCGTCCCCAACAACTGTCCTTAAACTCCTCTCCCCCATCCCGAACAACTGTCCTTAAACTCCTCTCCCCATCCCCAACAACTGTCCTTAAACTCCTCTCCCCCATCACCAACAACTGATCCTTAAACTCCTCTCCCCATCCCCAACAACTGTCCTTAAACTCCTCTCCCCATCCCCAACAACTGTCCATAAACTCCTCTCCCCCATCCCCAACAACTGTCCTTAAACTCCTCTCCCCCGTCCACAGCAACTGTCCTTAAACTCCTCTCCCGCGTCCCCAACAACTGTCCTTAAACTCCTCTCCCATCCCCAACAACTGTCCTTAAACTCCTCTCCACATCCCCAACAACTGTCCTTAAACTCCTCTCCCCATCCCCAACAACTGTCCTTAAACTCCTCTCACCCATCCCCAACAACTGTCCTTTACCTCCTCTCCCCGTCCCCAACAACTGTCCTTAAACTCCTCTCCCCCATCCCCAACAACTGTCCTTAAACTCCTCACGCCCTTCCCCAACAACTGTCCTTAAACTCCTCTCCCCATCCCCAACAACTGTCCTTAAACTCCTCTCCCCATCCCCAACAACTGTCCTTAAACTCCTCTCCCCCATCCCCAACAACTGTCCTTAAACTCCTCTCCCCCATCCCCAACAACTGTCCTTAAGCTCCTCTCCCCATCCCCAACAACTGTCCTTAAACTCCTCTTCCCCATCCCCAACAACTGTCCTTAAACTCCTCTCCCCATCCCCAACAACTGTCCTTAAACTCCTCTCCCCCATCCCCAACAACTGTCCTTAAACTCCTCTCCCCCATCCCCAACAACTGTCCTTAAACTCCTCTCCCCCATCCCCAACAACTGTCCTTAAACTCCTCTCCCCATCACCAACAACTGTCCTGAAACTCCTCTCCCCCATCCCCAACAACTGTCCTTAAACTCCTCTCCCCCGTCCCCAACAACTGTCCTTAAATTCCTCTCCCCCATCCCCAACAACTGTCCTTAAACTCCTCTCCCCGTCCCCAACAACTGTCCTTAAACTCCTCTCCCCGTCCCCAACAACTGTCCTTAAACTCCTCTCCCCCATCCCCAACAACTGTCCTTAAATTCCTCTCCCCCATCCCCAACAACTGTCCTTAAACTCCTCTCCCCGTCCCCAACAACTGTCCTTAAACTCCTCTCTCCCATTACCAACAACTGTCCTTAAGCTCCCCTCCCCATCCCCAACAACTGTCCTTAAACTCCTCTCTCCCATCCCCAACAACTGTCCTTAAACTCCTCTCCCCCATCCCCCACAACTGTCCTTAAACTCCTCTCCCCCATCCCCAACAACTGTCCTTAAACTCCTCTCCCCCGTCCACAGCAACTGTCCTTAAACTCCTCTCCCCCGTCCCCAACAACTGTCCTTAAACTCCTCTCCCCATCCCCAACAACTGTCCTTAAACTCCTCTCCACATCCCCAACAACTGTCCTTAAACTCCTCTCCCCATCCCCAACAACTGTCCTTAAACTCCTCTCACCCATCCCCAACAACTGTCCTTTACCTCCTCTCCCCGTCCCCAACAACTGTCCTTAAACTCCTCTCCCCCATCCCCAACAACTGTCCTTAAACTCCTCACGCCCTTCCCCAACAACTGTCCTTAAACTCCTCTCCCCATCCCCAACAACTGTCCTTAAACTCCTCTCCCCATCCCCAACAACTGTCCTTAAACTCCTCTCCCCCATCCCCAACAACTGTCCTTAAACTCCTCTCCCCCATCCCCAACAACTGTCCTTAAGCTCCTCTCCCCATCCCCAACAACTGTCCTTAAACTCCTCTTCCCCATCCCCAACAACTGTCCTTAAACTCCTCTCCCCATCCCCAACAACTGTCCTTAAACTCCTCTCCCCCATCCCCAACAACTGTCCTTAAACTCCTCTCCCCCATCCCCAACAACTGTCCTTAAACTCCTCTCCCCCATCCCCAACAACTGTCCTTAAACTCCTCTCCCCATCACCAACAACTGTCCTGAAACTCCTCTCCCCCATCCCCAACAACTGTCCTTAAACTCCTCTCCCCCGTCCCCAACAACTGTCCTTCAACTCCTCTCCCCCATCCCCAACAACTGTCCTTAAATTCCTCTCCCCCATCCCCAACAACTGTCCTTAAACTCCTCTCCCCGTCCCCAACAACTGTCCTTAAACTCCTCTCCCCCATCCCCAGCAACTGTCCTTAAACTCCTCTCCCCATCCCCAACAACTGTCCTTAAACTCCTCTCCCCCATCCCCAACAACTGTCCTTAAACTCCTCTCCCCCATCCCCAACAACTGTCCTTAAACTCCTCTCCCCCATCCCCAACAACTGTCCTTAAACTCCTCTCCCCATCACCAACAACTGTCCTGAAACTCCTCTCCCCCATCCCCAACAACTGTCCTTAAACTCCTCTCCCCCGTCCCCAACAACTGTCCTTAAACTCCTCTCCCCCATCCCCAACAACTGTCCTTAAATTCCTCTCCCCCATCCCCAACAACTGTCCTTAAACTCCTCTCCCCGTCCCCAACAACTGTCCTTAAACTCCTCTCTCCCATTACCAACAACTGTCCTTAAGCTCCCCTCCCCATCCCCAACAACTGTCCTTAAACTCCTCTCTCCCATCCCCAACAACTGTCCTTAAACTCCTCTCCCCCATCCCCAACAACTGTCCTTAAACTCCTCTCCCCCGTCCCCAGCAACTGTTCTTCAGCTCCTTTCCCCGTCCCCAACAACTGTCCTTAAACTCCTCTCCGCCGTCCCCAACAACTGTCCTTAAACTCCTCTCCCCATCCCCAACAACTGTCCTTAAACTCCTCTCCCCATCCCCAACAACTGTCCTTAAACTCCTCTCCCCCATCACCAACAACTGATCCTTAAACTCCTCTCCCCATCCCCAACAACTGTCCTTAAACTCCTCTCCCCCATCACCAACAACTGATCCTTAAACTCCTCTCCCCATCCCCAACAACTGTCCTTAAACTCCTCTCCCCCATCACCAACAACTGATCCTTAAACTCGTCTCCCCATCCCCAACAACTGTCCTTAAACTCCTCTCCCCATCCCCAACAACTGTCCATAAACTCCTCTCCCCCATCCCCAACAACTGTCCTTAAACTCCTCTCCCCCGTCCACAGCAACTGTCCTTAAACTCCTCTCCCCCGTCCCCAACAACTGTCCTTAAACTCCTCTCCCCATCCCCAACAACTGTCCTTAAACTCCTCTCCACATCCCCAACAACTGTCCTTAAACTCCTCTCCCCATCCCCAACAACTGTCCTTAAACTCCTCTCACCCATCCCCAACAACTGTCCTTTACCTCCTCTCCCCGTCCCCAACAACTGTCCTTAAACTCCTCTCCCCCATCCCCAACAACTGTCCTTAAACTCCTCACGCCCTTCCCCAACAACTGTCCTTAAACTCCTCTCCCCATCCCCAACAACTGTCCTTAAACTCCTCTCCCCATCCCCAACAACTGTCCTTAAACTCCTCTCCCCCATCCCCAACAACTGTCCTTAAACTCCTCTCCCCCATCCCCAACAACTGTCCTTAAGCTCCTCTCCCCATCCCCAACAACTGTCCTTAAACTCCTCTTCCCCATCCCCAACAACTGTCCTTAAACTCCTCTCCCCATCCCCAACAACTGTCCTTAAACTCCTCTCCCCCATCCCCAACAACTGTCCTTAAACTCCTCTCCCCCATCCCCAAAAACTGTCCTTAAGCTCCTCTCCCCATCCCCAACAACTGTCCTTAAACTCCTCTTCCCCATCCCCAACAACTGTCCTTAAACTCCTCTCCCCATCCCCAACAACTGTCCTTAAACTCCTCTCCCCCATCCCCAACAACTGTCCTTAAACTCCTCTCCCCCATCCCCAACAACTGTCCTTAAACTCCTCTCCCCCATCCCCAACAACTGTCCTTAAACTCCTCTCCCCATCACCAACAACTGTCCTGAAACTCCTCTCCCCCATCCCCAACAACTGTCCTTAAACTCCTCTCCCCCGTCCCCAACAACTGTCCTTAAATTCCTCTCCCCCATCCCCAACAACTGTCCTTAAACTCCTCTCCCCGTCCCCAACAACTGTCCTTAAACTCCTCTCCCCGTCCCCAACAACTGTCCTTAAACTCCTCTCCCCCATCCCCAACAACTGTCCTTAAATTCCTCTCCCCCATCCCCAACAACTGTCCTTAAACTCCTCTCCCCGTCCCCAACAACTGTCCTTAAACTCCTCTCTCCCATTACCAACAACTGTCCTTAAGCTCCCCTCCCCATCCCCAACAACTGTCCTTAAACTCCTCTCTCCCATCCCCAACAACTGTCCTTAAACTCCTCTCCCCCATCCCCAACAACTGTCCTTAAACTCCTCTCCCCATCACCAACAACTGTCCTGAAACTCCTCTCCCCCATCCCCAACAACTGTCCTTAAACTCCTCTCCCCCGTCCCCAACAACTGTCCTTAAACTCCTCTCCCCCATCCCCAACAACTGTCCTTAAATTCCTCTCCCCCATCCCCAACAACTGTCCTTAAACTCCTCTCCCCGTCCCCAACAACTGTCCTTAAACTCCTCTCCCCCATCCCCAGCAACTGTCCTTAAACTCCTCTCCCCATCCCCAACAACTGTCCTTAAACTCCTCTCCCCCATCCCCAACAACTGTCCTTAAACTCCTCTCCCCCATCCCCAACAACTGTCCTTAAACTCCTCTCCCCCATCCCCAACAACTGTCCTTAAACTCCTCTCCCCATCACCAACAACTGTCCTGAAACTCCTCTCCCCCATCCCCAACAACTGTCCTTAAACTCCTCTCCCCCGTCCCCAACAACTGTCCTTAAACTCCTCTCCCCCATCCCCAACAACTGTCCTTAAATTCCTCTCCCCCATCCCCAACAACTGTCCTTAAACTTCTCTCCCCGTCCCCAACAACTGTCCTTAAACTCCTCTCTCCCATTACCAACAACTGTCCTTAAGCTCCCCTCCCCATCCCCAACAACTGTCCTTAAACTCCTCTCTCCCATCCCCAACAACTGTCCTTAAACTCCTCTCCCCCATCCCCAACAACTGTCCTTAAACTCCTCTCCCCCGTCCCCAGCAACTGTCCTTCAGCTCCTTTCCCCGTCCCCAACAACTGTCCTTAAACTCCTCTCCCCCGTCCCCAACAACTGTCCTTAAACTCCTCTCCCCATCCCCAACAACTGTCCTTAAACTCCTCTCCCCATCCCCAACAACTGTCCTTAAACTCCTCTCCCCCATCACCAACAACTGATCCTTAAACTCCTCTCCCCATCCCCAACAACTGTCCTTAAACTCCTCTCCCCCATCACCAACAACTGATCCTTAAACTCCTCTCCCCATCCCCAACAACTGTCCTTAAACTCCTCTCCCCCATCACCAACAACTGATCCTTAAACTCCTCTCCCCATCCCCAACAACTGTCCTTAAACTCCTCTCCCCATCCCCAACAACTGTCCATAAACTCCTCTCCCCCATCCCCAACAACTGTCCTTAAACTCCTCTCCCCCGTCCACAGCAACTGTCCTTAAACTCCTCTCCCCCGTCCCCAACAACTGTCCTTAAACTCCTCTCCCCATCCCCAACAACTGTCCTTAAACTCCTCTCCACATCCCCAACAACTGTCCTTAAACTCCTCTCCCCATCCCCAACAACTGTCCTTAAACTCCTCTCACCCATCCCCAACAACTGTCCTTTACCTCCTCTCCCCGTCCCCAACAACTGTCCTTAAACTCCTCTCCCCCATCCCCAACAACTGTCCTTAAACTCCTCACGCCCTTCCCCAACAACTGTCCTTAAACTCCTCTCCCCATCCCCAACAACTGTCCTTAAACTCCTCTCCCCATCCCCAACAACTGTCCTTAAACTCCTCTCCCCCATCCCCAACAACTGTCCTTAAACTCCTCTCCCCCATCCCCAACAACTGTCCTTAAGCTCCTCTCCCCATCCCCAACAACTGTCCTTAAACTCCTCTTCCCCATCCCCAACAACTGTCCTTAAACTCCTCTCCCCATCCCCAACAACTGTCCTTAAACTCCTCTCCCCCATCCCCAACAACTGTCCTTAAACTCCTCTCCCCCATCCCCAACAACTGTCCTTAAACTCCTCTCCCCCATCCCCAACAACTGTCCTTAAACTCCTCTCCCCATCACCAACAACTGTCCTGAAACTCCTCTCCCCATCCCCAACAACTGTCCTTAAACTCCTCTCCCCCGTCCCCAACAACTGTCCTTAAACTCCTCTCCCCCATCCCCAACAACTGTCCTTAAATTGCTCTCCCCCATCCCCAACAACTGTCCTTAAGCTCCCCTCCCCATCCCCAACAACTGTCCTTAAACTCCTCTCCCCCATCCCCAACAACTGTCCTTAAACTCCTCTCCCCCATCCCGCACAACTGTCCTTAAACTCCTCTCCCCCATCCCCAACAACTGTCCTTAAACTCCTCTCCCCCATCCCCAACAACTGTCCTTAAACTCCTCTCCCCATCCCCAACAACTGTCCTTAAACTCCTCTCCCCATCCCCAACAACTGTCCTTAAACTCCTCTCCCCCATCCCCAACAACTGTCCTTAAACTCCTCTCCCCCATCCCCAACAACTGTCCTTAAACTCCTCTCCCCCATCCCCAACAACTGTCCTTAAACTCATCTCCCCATCCCCAACAACTGTCATTAAACTCCTCTCCCCCATCCCCAACAACTGTCCTTAAACTCCTCTCCCCCATCCCCAACAACTGTCCTTAAACTCCTCTCCCCATCCCCAACAACTGTCCTTAAACCCCTCTCCCCATCCCCAACAACTATCCTTAAACTCCTCTCCCCATCCCCAACAACTGTCCTTAAACTCCTCTCCCCCATCCCCAACAACTGTCCTTAAACTCCTCTCCCCCATCCCCAACAACTGTCCTTAAACTCCTCTCCCCCATCCCCAACAACTGTCCTTAAACTCATCTCCCCATCCCCAACAACTGTCATTAAACTCCTCCCCCCATCCCCAACAACTGTCCTTAAACTCCTCTCCCCCATCCCCAACAACTGTCCTTAAACTCCTCTCCCCCATCCCCTCCAACATCTCCTGCAACCAGCTCATGGACCTCTGCACCACTCTGGTGGAGACCATCTATTTATCTGCTTCTCCCCTCAGAACCCTGCCCCACCCCAGCACCTCCCCCCGCCCCAGCAAATATATGTATATCTCTCTCCCCCAACCCCGCTCTTTCTCTCTCCCCTCCCTCTTCACCCTCCCCTCTCCTCTCTGATATGTTCTTACTATACAGTATAAATGCACACAAAGCCCATACTTGAGAGAAGGTCACTCTGTGACCAGTTCCCTTTATTACCAAGACCTCAAGTGATGAAGGTGGGTGAAGCTTCCCCTTTTATAACTGAAAGTCCTGATTCGGAGTGTCTCCCACAAGTTCGCCCCCTGTGGTCAGTGTTCTTAAGGTGTACAACTTAGGTCAGTTTATACATGGGTTACAATGACAGTTGAATACATGACATCACCTCCCCCCCAAAAGTCTTATTGGGATCACAGGTTGAGTCTCTCTGGTGGTTTACGCTCCCTTGCAGAGCGCCTGAGTTGCGGCTCCGGTTGTTGGGCACTGGCCTGAGTGTCTGCTGTTTGCGGTGCCTCAGGCCTGTCCGGACTGCCCAGTGACTGGGCTCTCCTCCGCTTGGTTCCTGTATTCGGTCACCTGTGGTGGAGTAAACTCTACGTCGTGTTCTTACATAGAAACATAGAAAATAGGTGCAGGAGCAGGCCATTCAGCCCTTCTAGCCTGCACCGCCATTCAATGAGTTCATGGCTGGACATGCAACTTCAGTACCCCATTCCTGCTTTCTCACCATACCTCTTGATCCCCCTAGTAGTAAGGACTTCATCTAACTCCTTTTTGAATATATTTAGTGAATTGGCCCCAACAACTTTCTGTGGTAGAGAATTCCACAGGTTCACCACTCTCTGGGTGAAGAAGTTTCTCCTCATCTCGGTCCTAAATGGCTTACCCCTTATCCTTAGACTGTGACCCCTGGTTCTGGACTTCCCCAACATTGGAAACATTCTTCCTGCATCTAACCTGTCTAAACCCATCAGAATTTTAAACATTTCTATGAGGTCCCCTCTCATTTTTCTGAACTCCAGTGAATACAAGCCCAGTTGATCCAGTCTTTCTTGATATGTCAGTCCCGACATCCCGGGAATCAATCTGGTGAATCTTCGCTGCACTTCCTCAATAGCAAGAATGTCCTTCCTCAAGTTAGGAGACGAAAACTGTACACAATACTCCAGGTGTGGCCTCACCAAGGCCCTGTACAACTGTAGCAACACCTCCCTGCCCCTGTACTCAAATCCCCTCGCTATGAAGGCCAACATGCCATTTGCTTTCTTAACCGCCTGCTGTACCTGCATGCCAACCTTCAATGACTGATGTACCATGACACCCAGGTCTCGTTGCACCTCCCCTTTTCCTAATCTGTCACCATTCAGATAATAGTCTGTCTCTCTGTTTTTACCACCAAAGTGGATAACCTCACATCACCGTTCAGCTAGCCATTGTCTCTGTTGAATTCCCCCTTTGGGTTCGACTACATGCTGGGGCATATCCAATTGCCCTTGTCTGCCTGGAGAACTGTGTGCCGCATTAACTGACTCCCTGGTCATTTTCCGCATTTGAGCCAAGATGTTTGCCATAAATCATTCTGGTCTCTTCCTTCCCTGAGATAAATGTCTGGGCTATCAGAGCCGCCGCTTCCAAGGTCAAGTTTTTGGTCTCAATCAGTTTCCTGAAAACCCCAGCGTGCCCGATGCCCTCAATAAAAAAGCCTCGCAGCATCTCCGCTCTGCATGTATCTGGGAACTTACATAGGCTCGCCAGTCGCCGGAGGTCTGCCACGAAGTCTGGAACGCTTTGCCCTTCTTGCCGCCGGTGCGTGTAAAACCGGTGTCTCGCCATGTGGATGCTGCTCGCCGGTTTAATGTGTTCCCCGATCAACTTATTGAGCTCTTCAAAAGTCTTGTCCGCCGGCTTCTCTGGCGCTAGAAGATCCTTCATCAGGGAGTACGTCCTGGATCCACAAACCATCAGGAGATGAGCCCTGCGTTTGTCGGCTTAATCCTGTCCCAGCCATTCCTTAGTGACAAAACTTTGCTCGAGTCTCTCAATAAAGTCGTCCCAATCATCACCAACACAGTATCTCTCGTCTGTGCTGCTAGTGGCATACTTGCGTGGTTTAAATCCCAGTTTCTCATCGCCAATGATATTTCCTTACTATACAGAATAAATGCACACGAGTCCCATACTTGAGAGGTCACTCTGTGACCAGTTACCTTTATTACCAAGAACTCAAGAGGCAGACGGTGGGTGGAGCTTCCCTTTTTATACCGGAAAGTCCAGGTTAGGAGTGTCTCCCACAAGTTCGCCCCCTTGTGGTCAATGTTCTCATGATGCACAACTTAAGTTAGTTTATACATGGGTTACAATGACAGTTGAATACATGACACCCCTCTCTCTTCCCTCTCTCCCTCCCCCTCTCTCGCTCTCTCCCCTCTCACTCTCTCCCCTCTCGCTCCCCCCTCTCTCTCCTTCCCCCTCTCTCTCTCCCCTCTCCTGCTCTCCCCTACTGTCCCCCCCCTCTCCGTCCCCCCTCTCTCTCCTTCCCCCTCCCGCTGTCCCCCTCCCTCTCCTCCCCTCTTTCCATCCTCTCTCCCTCTCCCCTCTTGCTCTCCCCCCCTTTCCCTCCTCTCTCTCCCCCTCTCGCTCTCCCCGCTCCCTCCCTCCGTCCCCCCTCTCTCTCCCTCCCCCCCTCCCGCTAACCCCCCTCTCTCTCTCCCCCCCATCTCCCTCCTCTCTCTCCCCCCCCGTCCCTCCTCTCTCTCTCTCCCCCCCCCCTCTCTCTCTTCCCCCCCGTCCCTCCTCTCTCTCTCTCCCCCCCCTCTCTCTCTCTCCCCCCCCTCACCCCCTCTCCCTGAGCTTTTTCCTGCTCCCACTCACTCTCGGGCTCCCAGTGCTGGTTCCCTGTCTGACAATGTGTGAACTACCCAGAAAACCCAAGGTTCATGGCTCTCCCTCTCCAGGGATCATGGATTTTTTGATGTTCCTTTGCTGGGAGGGAATCATCATATTCACTCCCTCCAAGGTGCCTTGCCCTGCCCGCGTGGATTAAATTCAAGCCGTGTTTGGGATTAATCTCTATTTTATTTCTGAGGGTATCTCGGGCTGGACAAGAATTGTGGCCTTGCTACTATCAGCCACATTCTGAAAACAAAATTAAAGGTTATATACTGCCCCCAGTGACCTCCACCTTAACCGGTCTGTGAGCCCAATGTTCCTCTGATCTGAACATTGCCCGCCCTCGGTTCCATCATCAGTTGCGGAGTGTTCAATTGTCTCAGCACTGCTCTCTAATCTCCCTCCGAAACCCCTCCGCATGAGCACAGACCAGCCCATACACAAACAACAGAGTTAGGAGCAATCGCCCCTCGAGCCTGTTCCGCCATTCAGTGAGATCATGGCTGATCTTCTACATCAACTTCACTTTCCTGCTCTATCCCCATATCCCTTGATTCCCTGAATATCCAAACATCTATCAATCGCTATCTTGAATATACTCAAAGACTGAGCCTCCATAGCCCGCTGGGGTAGAGAATTCCAAAGATTCACCACCATCTCAGTGAAGAAGTGTCTCATCATCTCAGCCCTAAATGGCAGACCTCTTATTCTGAGACTGTGACCCCTGGTTCTAGACTCCCCAGTCAGGGGAAACATCCTGTCTGCATCTGCCTTGTCAAGCCCTGTAAGAATTTTGTATCTTTCAATGAGATCCCCTTTCATTCTGCTAAACTCTCGAGAATATAGGCTGAGTCTACTCAATCTCTGGTCATAGGACAATCCCCCATCCCAGGAATCAGTCTGTTGTACCTTCGTTGCACTCCCTCTGTGGCAAGTATATCCTTCCTTAGGTAAGGAGACCAAAACTGTGCACAATACTCCCGGTGTGGTCTCACCAGGGCCCTGTATAATTGCACCTCTGTTCCTTTTATGGCCCGGCCTGCTGCTGGTGGTCTCTCGCAGGACCTGGGCCATAAAAGGAGCGGAACTGTGGGCCCTGGAGCGGGCCCTTGGAGCGGGCCCTTGGAGCGGGCCCTGGAGTGGCCCCTGGAGCGGGCCCCTTGGAGCTGGCCCCTTGGAGCGGCCATGCCACTGCAAGGTACAGCATGAGCTGGTGCAGGAGGGTGATGGCAGTGAAGGGGACGACTGGATCGGACGTCACCATAACCCAGGTCGGTGATTGGAGCGCGGGCAGGTGCAGCAGGGGCGGTGAGGTCGGGGCGAAGGAGCGGCGAGAGATTGTGGAGGGACGTGATCGGGGCCCAGGAGAGGCGAGGGCCCAGGGGTAGCACGGACCAGCCCACATTGCGATATGTGAGCGCACTGGGTCCGTGCAGCAGAGCAGGTCTCCAGTCGTCCTGGTTAACCCTTGCCACTGGATCAAGACCTCGCTCTGTCAAGCCCGTGTGGTGGCTGGTGTGCAACGACCACCCCACGTTAAACAAATCCACCCACAGGCATCTTCCACCCTTCAGGATGTAATTCAGGACCTGGAATATTGGGTCCTTCATTGAATCACCTGTGAACTCCTCCCTTTTTGGCGTGGAAGCAAGTCACCCTCGCTTCGAGGGACTGCCTATAATGATGATGATATAATTGCAGTAAGGCATCTTTACTCTCAACACTCAAATCCCATTGTAATAAAGGCTAACGTACCATTTGCTGTCCTGATTACTTGTGTTACCTCTGCTCACTGCCCCTGCCTCCCCTCCCCTCCCCCTCTCCCCCTCGCTGATTGTCTTTGCTCTTCTGCAGTGCCCCACGGGATTGTTCAAGGTGCAACATGAATATAAGTTTGAGACTCAAACACGAAGACGTGAGCAGTGGCTCAGTGTAAACCACAGGCTGTTTATTTTGCTGGTATTGTGCTGAGATACAGGAGAATGTGCTTTGTTGCACATTGTACTGAGATATACAGAACAAAACCTTTATCAACCAATCCCTAACAATCTATAAATGGCATTCATTGTGTTCCAGTTATATTGACACGTTTGCTGAAGCATTCACAATGCTGTGTTTCTGTTGGGCTGCCCCACGCCCCCAGGTCGGAAAGCCCATCCATCACAGAGTTTGGCACGGTCAGTATAGAAGGATTGGTCCCCTTCACAGCCACTTTTAGTTACATGAGCAAAAGATAATCTAACAGAAATGTTCTCTGCCAATTCTTATTGCTCCAGCCCGAGGGCGGTGTGATCTCCTGCTAAAGATTGTGGATCGCGTCCCTTCCTGTGGAGGAATGGCCAGTGATGACGGAGTATTGCCGGGGGGGTGGGGACCTTTGCCTGGAGACCAGGAATGTTGTGCAGGAAACTCTGAGCTCAATGTCGGCAGGGCCCAGTGCAGTCTCAGCAAAGTGGGCCCCTCAATTAGTGAGTGGGCTGGGGGAGAGTGTGTGTGTGTGGGGAGGAGGGAGGGGCCTGGGGCTGGGGGAGAGCAAGTGTGTGTGTGTGTGTGTGTGGGGGGGGGGGCTGGGGCCTGGGGCAGGGGGAGAGTGAGTGTGTGTGGGGAGGGGGGGGGAGGAGAGCGAGTGGGTGTGTGTGTGTGTGGGGAGGGCGGGGGGAGAGTGTGTGTGTGTGTGTGTGTGTGTGTGTGTGTGGGGAGGGGGGGGAGGAGAGCGTGTGTGTGTGTGGGGAGGGGGGGAGGAGAGCGAGTGTGTGTGTGTGTGTGTGTGGGGAGGGGGGTGGAGGAGAGCGAGTGTGTGTGTGTGTGTGTGTGTGGGGAGGGGGGTGGAGGAGAGCGAGTGTGTGTGTATGTGTGTGGGGAGGGGGGGAGGAGAGCAAGTGTGTGTGTGTGTGTGTGGGGAGGGGGGGAGGAGAGCAAGTGTGTGTGTGTGTGTGGGGAGGGCGGGGGGAGAGTGTGTGTGTGTGGGGAGGGGGGGAGGAGAGTGTGTGTGTGTGTGTGTGTGTGTGTGTGTGTGGGGAGGGGGGGGTAGTGAGTGTGTGTGTGTGGGGAGGGGGGGAGGAGAGTGTGTGTGTGTGTGTGTGTGTGTGTGTGTGTGTGTGGGGAGGGGGGGGTAGTGAGTGTGTGTGTGTGGGGAGGGGGGGAGGAGAGCGTGTGTGTGTGTGTGTGTGTGTGGGGGGGGGTGGAGGAGAGCGAGTGTGTGTGTGTGTGTGGGCAGGGCGGGGGGAGAGTGTGTGTGTGTGGGGAGGGGGGGAGGAGAGCGTGTGTGTGTGTGTGTGTGTGTGTGGGGAGGGGGGGGTAGTGAGTGTGTGTGGGGGGGGTGGAGGAGAGCGAGTGTGTGTGTGTGGGGAGGGGGGGGGGGGGAGAGTGAGTGTGTGTGGATGGGTTGGGCTGCATTGGCCCCCGTGGCGGATGAGCTTGTTCGGATCCTCGCAGGTACAATGGCCAGTTGGATGAGGCCCCAGAGAACCCTTGGCAATGGTTGAGCCGTCCCCAGCAGCAGCCTGTAAACTGGAACTAAATATAATGTTGAAAACAGAATGAGCTTCCCCGAGAAACAGATTAATAAAGCCTTGCCCAGCAGGCGTGGAACGCCAGTAACAAAAAGTAATACAACCCCCTGTTAGATGCAACAATATATACAAAATACTAAAACCGTTTTAATTTAAATATTTCCCTGCTTTGTCCCTTCTGTTAGAAAAGTACAAATTTTAAAAAACTAAACACCCTTCCGTGACCCGGGACCGAGGCGGTGCGGGGAGAGTGGGGGACTGTGTGTCTGGGGCGGAAGCCGCTGATCATCCTGTTAAACTATTCGTTCCCTGAGTTGCTGCGTCATTTTTCCAGTAATATTCCCAGTTAGTGGAAAGTGGGTTCCCTCTTCCCCCTCCCCTGTTCATTGGTCTGTCAGTTTGTGCTTGCTGAGGCCTTGCATTTCAGGTACTCAGTATCAATATCAAACACTCCCAGGACAGGTACAGGGGGTTAGATACAGAGTAAAGCTCCCTCTACACTGTCCCATCAAACACTCCCAGGGCAGGTACAGCACGGGTTAGATACAGAGTAAAGCTCCCTCTACACTGTCCCATCAAACACTCCCAGGGCAGGTACAGCACGGGTTAGATACAGAGTAAAGCTCCCTCTACACTGTCCCATCAAACACTCCCAGGGCAGGTACAGCACGGGTTAGATACAGAGTAAAGCTCTCTCTACACTGTCCCATCAAACACTCCCAGGGCAGGTACAGGGGGTTAGATACAGAGTAAAGCTCCCTCTACACTGTCCCATCAAACACTCCCAGGGCAGGTACACCACAGGGTTAGATACAGAGTAAAGCTCCCTCTACACTATCCCATCAAACACTCCCAGGGCAGGTACAGCACGTGGTTAGATACAGAGTAAAGTTCCCTCTACACTGTACCATCTAACACTCACAGGGCAGGTACAACACGGGTTAGATACAGAGTAAAGCTCCCTCTACACTGTCCCATCAAACACTCCCAGGGCAGGTACAGCACGGGTTAAATACAGAGTAAAGCTCCCTCTACACTGTACCATCAAACACTCCCAGGGCATGTACAGCACGGGGTTAGATACAGAGTAAAGCTCCCTCTACACTGTACCATCAAACACTCCCAGGGCAGGTACAGCACGGGGTTAGATACAGAGTAAAGCTCCCTCTACACTGTACCATCAAACACTCCCAGGGCAGGTACAGCACGGGTTAGATACAGAGTAAAGCTCCCTCTACACTGTCCCATCAAACACTCCCAGGGCAGGTACAACACGGGTTAGATACAGAGTAAAGCTCCCTCTACACTGTCCCATCAAACACTCCCAGGGCAGGTACAACACGGGTTAGATAGGGTACAGCAGCTTTACGTTTGTTTGGGATAGCCTTACCCTGAACATATTTAATACACAATAAAAGCGTTTGGTGAATGTACACAGGCAGCAGACTTGCACAATATCAAAAATATTAACATTCAGTACACAGGTGGAGAGGAGCTGGTTATAAGGAGACGTGCAGGCAACATGTCACCACTTCCTGTGTAACAGTGAGAGCTTTCCCCCATCATAGACTGTGACATTGACCCTTTACTGAACGCAGGCGGGCGGCCAGCCAATATGGTGCGCAATATTCTTTCGACGGGCTGTGTATCACAACACACTGACAGCCAGTCCCAGCTACAGGGAGATGTGCTTTGTACCCAACTGTCGGGAGACTGAATATAGTGCTCCCACTGCCAGCTGGGTAATTATGAGTATTCTGGGTAAGTGCAGGTTGTGAATGGCAGAGAGAGGAAAAGGATATTGAATTAATCGCAGACAAGATCAGAATTGATAGAAAGCAACCTCCTCTCCCCCAATCCCAGCCAGTTAATATAAAACACTCCCCCACTCAGTCCAACCTTCATCCTTTGCATTCTTTTCACCGCCATGATTTGATTCACCGCCCACTGTGGTTCATTGGGGAAGCGCACCAGTGGTTGGTGAGTCCCTCCTCACCAGCAGGAGCCAGGTTCAATCCCGGCCAGGTCAGTGTGGAGCGAGGCCAGGCAGGGTTGGCCCGAGGTGTGCCAATTCACCACATTCTCGGGCTCCGGAGGAGAGAACGTGCCCAGGGTGGCCACTTCAGAGCCGCCTGTCATAACCTGCGGGAGAGTCAACACTGAGCGCTGCTGGCACACCCAAGGGAGGCTCAGTAACGACGAATGGTCACTTTAGTGAGGTACGAGAGCGTGGCCTTTATGTGTGTGTGTGTGTGTGTGTGTCGGTCTGTGTGTGTGTGTATCTGTGTCTGTGTGTATCTGTGTCTCTGTGTGTATCTGTGTGTGTGTGTGTCTCTGTGTGTATCTGTGTGTGTGTGTATCTGTGTGTGTGTGTGTGTGTATCTGTGTCTGTGTGTGTATCTGTGTGTATCTGTGTCTGTGTGTGTGTGTCTGTGTCTCTGTGTGTCTGTGTGTGTGTGTGTATCTGTGTGTGTGTGTGTGTATCTGTGTCTGTGTGTGTATCTGTGTGTGTGTGTGTCTCTGTGTGTATCTGTGTGTATCGGTGTGTGTGTGTGTATGTGTGTATCTGTGTGTGTGTGTGTCTCTGTGTATCTGTATCTGTGTGTGTGTGTATCTGTGTGTATCTGTATCTGTGTGTGTGTGTGTGTGTGTATCTGTGTGTGTGTGTGTGTGTGTGTGTATCTGTGTGTGTGTGTGTGTGTATCTGTGTCTGTGTGTGTATCTGTGTGTATCTGTGTGTGTCTCTGTGTGTATCTGTGTGTATCTGTGTGTGTGTGTGTATCTGTGTGTGTGTGTGTCTCTGTGTGTATGTGTGTGTGTGTGTGTATCTGTGTGTGTGTGTGTATCTGTGTGTGTGTGTGTCTCTGTGTGTATCTGTGTGTGTGTGTGTATCTGTGTGTGTGTGTGTGTGTATCTGTGTGTGTGTGTGTGTGTGTGTGTCTAAGTCTGTCTGTCTCTAAGTCTGTCTGTCTCTGTCTATGTGTGAAGCCATAGCCCTAAATATGAGCCCCTGACCTTCAGGAGAGTAAAGGGGAAGACTTAGATGGAAAGACAAAAGACTTAAACTGAACAGGCAGTGCAACGGATGACAAAATGGCCTTTAACACTGGGCAGTGTGGAACTGGCTGAAGCTTTGACGTGAACTACCAGCTCCGAGTGTGAGCCAGTCTGTACAGGGCACATGTTCCATTCTACATCTTTGACTGTCATTACAAATGATAATTGTTATTTTTAAAGTTGGGGCAAAACAAGCTTACCCCTCCTCCCCACCTAGGAAAATGACCCCACATTATATATGGCTGGCTACAACTTGGCATGGCTGGCCTCTTGGGGCAAGAGACCCTCAGTCCATCCCCTAAAGCCTGCCGAATATACTAAGGCACTTTATTCCTCCATCTCGTGGCTTCTCCCCTCCTTCAAAAACCCACTGAAAATCTAGCTCTTTGACCAAGCCTTCGATCCCGTCCTCAAACTCTGGCCCCAGTTCCTGTGCAGTCCCTCCCTTCGCCCCGACATTGCGAAACTATGCTACAATACCTCGCATTTATATAGCACCTTTAACGTCCCCAGCCATTTACAGGAGTATGACAAGATTTTAAAAATTTGGCACCCAGCAGCATAAAGAAAAATGAGGGCAGGTGACCAAAAGCTCGGTCGGAGAGGTCGGTTTAAGGAACGTCTTGAAGGAGGAAAGAGAGGGAGAGAGGCGGAGAGATTTAGGGAGGGAGTTCCAGAGCTTGGGGGCCCCTGGCAACAGAAGGCACAGCCACCGATGGTGGAGGGGCAGAATTAGAGGAGCGCAGAGATCTCGAGGGGGGGTTATGGGGCTGGAGGAGATTACAGCGATAGGGAGGGTGGGGGGGGGCGAGGGATTTGAAAACAAGGATGAGAATTGTGAAATCGAGGAGTGGTAGGCCACATGTCGGAGCCAGTCACTCAGCCCGAAGGACAATCCCTCTCCTTTCCGTTGCTCGCTCTGTAAGGTTGTTTGTATTGTGTGCCACCACCTGAAATACTCAACAATAAAAACAAGTGTGATTGTCGAGTGAAAAGATGCCGTTTAATGCCCGGGGAGATATAAACCCTGCGTGCATCATGGGGCCTTTCTTCTCCATCGAGGAACGTTGTAAGTCACACCCAGCTGGCCAAGATTCCTCCACTGGAGTGACTGGGGCTCAGAGCTCTAGTTCATGCCTCGCTGTACATCACCCTACTGATCTAACATCTAATGTAATGTCCGCACCGGTGAACGTCACCGTGACTGGGATAAGCCACTCCCAACTCAACAGCTCCACCAACCTGCTCGCAGGTTGGTGGAGCTGTTGAGTTGGGAGTGGCTTATCCCAGTCACGGTGACGTTCACAAGACTCAATAAAACCCCAGCCAGTTGGGTTCGGGGCAATCCTCGATGAGGAAGGTGACTGTGAGGCCGGTGGATAGACTGGCAATGTGCAGTGTGTGATTACTTAAACCTTTGCTAATGAACCAACTTGTTCTTAAACAGCAATGTGTTGCCATGAATTCTTGGAAGCAAATACATGACAGGATAGCATAAACATCTCGACTTGGTTAGCCGCTGTCGGTCGACAGTTTCGAGCAATGTCTCGTATTCTGGGCCAGCTCACGAAAGGTCGGCGCCCGGCAACAAACGGTCCAGCGGCCTGGGCGTTCCCTCCAGTTTGTTTGGTCAGTCACAAGCAGCATTAAAACCTCCTCAACGTCCCCAAAAACTTGGGAATAAGCTTGGCGGGCCTCCTCTTGTCTTCACCATCCGCGGCACCCTGCGCCCCATCGCTGTGTTGGCTCGCCGTGCTCTCCTCCGTTTTGAGGGGCTCGTCTTTCTTGTAGAAGACTTCGAAGCGACTGTATGCCCGCCTCTCCTTCCGAAAGCTGTCCATCTTCTTGATTAGGGGGTCGGTCTGGTCAGTCGGGAGGGGCGTTCTGCCTTTGTTCCGAAGCAGGCTCTCGAACCGGGATGAGATGAAGGACTGCTGCTTCTTGTCCGAGTCGGTTCTGTCTGACTCGGGGGCCGCCTTGAGCTCCGCCGGGCCAGCTGGACCCTCGGCCTCGCCGGGGGCGGCCTGCTGGGATTTGGCACTCTCCGCCCGGTTTTTCTGGCTGTTGGCCGAGATTTGCTCCAGGATGACCTTGGTGTCGTCCCGAAGATTGCTGCTGTACAGGGCGTTGGAGGCGGAGGCACCATACCTGCCCGCGAGGCCCGTTGGAGCAGCTTTGGGTGCCGCGGCGATGGTGGGGGGCCGGTGTTGTGCCTTCTCCTCTTTCTCGGCGCTGGGGGGCACTGCCTCACTTGGGGCACTTTTGGGGGTGGTCTCCGGACTCTGCGCCGTCTCCGTGGCAGCCTGGACGGGCGTTTCTTTCGATTTGGCGTCACCGGCAAGGCTGAGGAAACTTTTCCACTTTGCAGGAGCCTTTGCCATCAAATTCGGCAGCCCAGAATCCTCTCCCGCCTTGTCGCCTTTTCCGCCTTGGGTGTCCAGGCACGCGGCAGACGAGTGCAGCTTGGCTTTGGCTGAATTCCCTTGGACCTCCTCCAGCGTCGAGGTGGAAGAGGGTCTTTTGAGAGGGTCGATGGATCCGAAGGAGCGTCTCAGAAACTCGCGGGGATTGCTGGCACTGGTTTGAGTGGTTGCCTGAGAAGGCTGGGGGCCTGGCTCAGCAAAAGGCTTGGCGCTCAGCAGAGAGGCTTTGGGGCCGAGTTGAGAAGGTTGGGGCCCTGGCTGAGCGGCAGGCGGTGGACAGGGCTGTGGAGGGGGTTGGGGATCCGGCTGCGCAGGCGGCGAATGAATGACCTTTGCGGATTTCTCCATCTCACTTGCCAACGACGCTCGGGTCATTTTGTTGATGACGTCCTGGACCTTCTTGCTCAGCTGAAGATCTAGCCTTGGTTTGGTCTTGGGCTGGGCGCTGGAATTCACGTCCGGCACCCCACGACCGCCCAAACCAGAATCACTCAGCTGCCGACTCAGGTCCAAGTCCAGCGGCCGCCCACCAAGGACCTCTTTTGGACTCGGGCCTGACGTTTTGGCGGTCTCGCTTGGCGAGACGTTGGTAAGCGCGGACTGACGAATTGGGTCGGCCTGCTCATTGCCGAGCACCCGTTTGCTGCTGTTTTCCTGCAGCTCTGCTTCTTCCAGTTCCTTGGCTTCGTTGGGTGCCTGCTCCCTGATGCTCAGAACGCTTTTCCCTTTCTGCGCAACGTGCTGCTCGATCTTTGAAGAACTGAAGATGAGCGAAGAGCGCAGTCTGGAGCTCCTCTGCAGCATTGGGTTTATCTTGTTCCGCATGGACTCGTGCTTGGCTAGCTTAATACCTCGCTCCTCCTTTCCTTTATCCGATGACAGAGATTGGTCATCAAACACGTCTGACTTCAAGAACTTTGAGCTGTACAGATCCAAGCGATTATAACTCGTCATCGGCAGAGGATCTCTGGCCAGGGCCGCCTCGAAAGGAGTTGAGTTTTTCCTCGGAGCCTGGAGAACTTCAGAGCTATCGTGCGCTTCCGCTGGTGCAGGAAAGCCCTCCTCCAACAACTCTCGGTGCTCTTCCTGATACGCACCGAGATAAGAGCCAAGCCTCCATTTTCTCAGCCCATGTTTGGTGGGTTGGTCGTCAGGTTTCCGGCCCAGACTCGACTCCTGGAAGAGCATTTTGGGATCCAGAACTTGTTTCTGAGTTGGGGACTTTTGGCAGGCGTACGACTGGCCAAGGTTGGGTCGCTTCTGTATGTTCAGACCCAGTCTTCCTTCACTCACCAGCTCCAGATCACTTGAACCGTGGCAGACTTTTTTGGAGGAGTTGGAAGGTTCATGGCTTGCCAGCGGCGGTTGGTGCGGTAAATCGGACAGGAAAGTCTCGTCGTAATTCCGTGGCCGATATCGGTGCCCTGGTTGGTCTACGACCTCGTCAAACTGATGGACACCCGCTCTGTTTTGCCTGAATCGCTCCAGCATTCCTTGGCCACCGGTTTGCTGCTTGCTGTTAAAAGAGTTGAACCTGGTCAATCTCGGCTCTAAAGGATGAATCTTCTCCCTGAATAACTTCTCCGACCTGGCATCGAGTTCATCGTAGTGCTCCGTTATCCGCCCAAATTGATGATCCCTGACCTCAAAACTTTCCAGAGTCCCTTCTGCATAACTTTTCCGTTTGTACGAGTTCATTTCCATCCGCTTGGCCCTCAGAATAGCGCTCGACGTGGGATCAAACTGCATTTTCTCCTTCTGGAAAGGCGCAAACTGCTTCATGTTGCCTCTGAGACTCGTTCCCTCCATGTGCTGCCTGTACCCATCGTCCTGTCGGAAATTATGGGGAAAGCGCTCCGAATCCGGTTCAGCCCAGGAGTACCCCGAGTGTTGGGAAAGCAAGTCCTCCTGCCGGCCGAATCCCGGCTTTGGTTTGCGTTGCTGCCTCTCGGTAGGCTGGTACGGGGCCACGGTGTAATAGTTATCCAAGTCCGATATTGCATTCTCCACCCCGGGGAGAGGGCTGGACTGGGCAAACAGGATACGGAATTCCTCATCGAAGATGGCCACAAGCTCTCCCTGAAACCGTTGCACAATACTGCGGTGTATCTTCTCAAAGGACCACATGAAACTGCGGGGCGAAGAGAGCGAGAGATTAAAAACAGTCGAAATCAATACAGTCCTGCTCTCTACAACCATTCCAAATACAGAGACGGACAAAAACGATTCACATTCCTTCAAACCTGCTGGATGTGGGGATGGGGACCAGGGATACAGCTGTCGACAAAGCCAAAGCTGTCAACTGGCTGTTATAAGAACATAAGAAATAGGAGCAGGAGTCGGCCATTCGGCCCCTCGAGCCTGCTCCGCCATTCAATAAGACCATGGCTGATCCGATCATGGACTCAGCTCCACTTCCCTGCCCGCTCCCCATAACCCTTTACTCCCTTATCGCTCAAAAATCTGTCTATCTCCGCCTTAAATATATTCAATGACCCAGCCTCCACAGCTCTCTGGGGCAGAGAATTCCACAGATTTACAACCCTCTGAGTGAAGAAATTCCTCCTTACCTCAGTTTTAAAGCGGCCCCTTATGCTGAAACTATGCCCCCTAGTTCTCGATTCCCCCACGAGGGGAAACATCCTCTCTGCATCTACCCTGTCAAGCCCCCCTCAGAATCTTATACATTTCAATAAGATCACCTCTCATTCTTCTAAACTCCAATGTGTATTGGTCCAACCTGCTCAACCTTTCATCTTAGGTCAACCTCCTCATCTTAGGAATCAACCGAGTGAACCTTCTCAGAACAACCTCCAATACAAGTATATCCCTCCTTAAATACGGAGACCAGAACTGTACGCATACTCCAGGTGTGGCCTCACCAATACCCTGTACAGTTGTAGCAGGACTTCTCTGCTTTTATACTCTATCCCCCTTGCAATAAAGGCCAACATTCCATTTGCCTTCCTGATCACTTGCTGTACCTGCAAACCCACTTAATTTGTTTCATGTGTTTTATGAGACCTATTGAGCAAAGTTTGCCGTGAATGAACACAAAGCAGAATTTCCATCAGCTTTTCTCCATACCTTTTGCAAGAGTGCGCTAGCCTTTCCCTGCTTAGCTCCTACTCTCTCACCGTTTACAAATGATTCTGATGGGTCTTTCTTGGAGCAGTACCCCAGAGTGACCTCCCTCTGCCATAGCCTCGCCCACTGAATCGCTCTAGGCCCCTTTGTACACATTTCATGCCCTTTGTTGCCAAGTTGGTGACATTTTGTGTTCACCACATCATAGAATCCCAGACGTTTACAGCACATTCGGCCCATCGTGTCCGTACCGGCCGACCAAGAGCTACCCAGCCTAATCCCACTTTCCAGCTCTAGGGCTGTAGCCCTGCAGGTTACGGCACTTCAGGTGCACATCCAAGTACTGTTTAAATGTGGTGAGGGTTTCTGCCTCTACCACCCTTTCAGGCCGTGAGTTCCAGACCCCCACCATCCTCTGGGCGAATAAAATGTTCTCCTCAAATCCCCTCAAAACCTCCCCCCAATTACTTTAAATCTCTGCCCCCTAGATGTTGACCCTTTTGCCAAGGGTAACAGGTCCTTCCTATCCACTTCACCTCAGCCCCTCATAATTTTATACACCTCAATCAGGTCTCCCCTCAGCCTCCTCTGTTCCAAAGAAAACAACCCCAACCTATCCAACCTTTCCTCATTGCTAAATTTCTCCAGTCTAAGCAGCATCCTCATAAATCTCCTCTGTACCCTCTCCAGTGCAATCACATCCTTCCTGTAATGTGGTGACCAGAACTGCACGCAGTACTCCAGCTGTGGCCTAACCAGTGTCTTATATAATTCAAGCATAACATAGAAACATAGAAAATAGGAGCAGTAGTAGGCCATTCGGCCCTTCAAGCCTGCAATGAGAAGGGACTAATTAGCAATCTTGTTTTGCGAGGCCCCTTGGGGAAGAGTGGCCATAATATGGTAGAATTCTTTATTAAGATGGAGAGTGACACAGTTAATTCAGAGACTAGGGCCCTGAACTTAAGGAAAGCTAACTTCGACGGCATGAGGTGTGAATTGGCTGAAATAGACTGGCGAGTGATACTTAAAGGGTTGATGGTGGATAGGCAATGGCAAACATTTATAGATCACATGGATGAACTTCAACAATTGAAGTAAAAATAAAACAGGGAAGGTGGCTCAACCCTGGCTAACAAGGGAAATTAAGGATAGTTTTAGATCCAAGGAAGAGGCATATAAATTGGCCGGAAAAAGCAGCAAACCAGAGGACTGGGAGAAATTTAGAATTCAGCAGAGGAGGACAAAGGGTTTAATTAGGAGGGGGAAAATAGAGTACGAGAGGAAGCTTGCTGGGAACATAAAAACTGACAGCAAAAGCTTCTCTAGATATGTGAAGAGAAAAAGATTAGTGAAGACAAACGTAGGACCCTTGCAGTCGGACTCGGGTGAATTTAGAATGGGGAACAAAGAAATGGCAGACCAACTGAACAAATACTTTGGTTCTGTCTTCACGAAGGAAGACACAAATAACCTTCCGGATGTACTAGGGGACCGAGGGTCTAGTGAGAAGGAGGAATTGAAGGATATCCTAATTAGGCGGGAAATTGTGTTGGGGAAATTGATGGGATTGAAGGCCGATAAATCAGCGGGGCCTGATTGTCTGTCTCCCAGAGTACTTAAGGAAGTGGCCCTCGAAATAGTGGATGCATTGGTGATCATTTTCCAACAGTCTATCGACTCTGGATCAGTTCCTATGGACTGGAGGGTAGCTAATGTAACACCACTTTTTAAAAAAGGAGGGAGAGAAAATGGGTAATTATAGACCGGTTAGCCTGACATCAGTGGTGGGGAAAATGTTGGAATCAATTATTAAGGGCAGCGCATTTGGAAAGCAGTGACAGGATCGGTCCAAGTCAGCATGGATTTGTGAAAGGGAAATCATGCTTGACAAATCTTCTGCAATTTTTGAGGATGTAACTAGTAGAGTGGACAAGGGAGAACCAGTGGATGTGGTGTATTTGGACTTTCAAAAGGCCTTTGACAAGGTCCCACATAAGAGATTAGTGTGCAAAATCAAAGCACATGGTATTGGGGGTAATGTACTGGCGTGGATAGAGAACTGGTTGGCAGACAGGAAGCAGAGAGTCGGGATAAACGAGTCCTTTTCGGAATGGGAGGCAGTGACTAGTGGAGTGCCGCAGGGCTCAGTGCTGGGACCCCAGCTATTTACAATATACATCAATGATTTGGATGAAGGAATTGAGTGTAATATCTCCAAGTTTGCAGATGACACTAAGCTGGGTGGTGGTGTAAGCTGTGAGGAGGATGCTAAGAGGCTGCAGGGTGACTTGGACAGGTTAGGTGAGTGGGCAAATGCATGGCAGATGCAGTATAATGTGGATAAATGTGAGGTTATCCACTTTGGGGGCAAAAACATGAAGGCAGAATATTATCTGAATGGCGGCAGATTAGGAAAAGGGGAGGTGCAACGAGACCTGGGTGTCATGGTTCATCAGTCATTGAAAGTTGACATGCAGGTGGTGAAGGCGGCAAATGGCATGTTGGCCTTCATAGCTAGGGGATTTGAGTATAGGAGCAGGGCGGTCTTACTGCAATTGTATCGGGCCTTAGTGAGGCCTCACCTGGAATATTGTGTTCAGTTTTGGTTTCTTAATCTGAGGAAGGATGTTCTTGCTATTGAGGGAGTGCAGCGAAGGTTCACCAGACTGATTCCAGGGATGGCTGGACTGACATATGAGGAGAGACTGGATCAACTAGGCCTTTATACACTGGAGTTTAGAAGGATGAGAGGGGATCTCATAGAAACGTATAAGATTCTGACGGGACGGGACAGGTTCGATGTGGGAAGAATGTTCCCGATGATGGGGAAGTCCAGAACCAGGGGACACAGTCTTAGGATAAGGGGTAGGCCATTTAGGACTGAGATGAGGAGAAACTTCTTCACTCAGAGAGTTGTTAACCTGTGGAATTCCCTGCCGCAGAGAGTTGTTGATGCCAGTTCATTGGATATATTCAAGAGGGAGTTAGATGTGGCCCTTACGGCTAAAGGGATCAAGGGGTATGGAGAGAAAGCAGGACAGGGGTATTGAGGGAATGATCAGCCATGATCTTATCGAATGGTGGTGCAGGCTCGAAGGTCCGAATGGCCTACTCCTGCACCTATTTTCTATGTTTCTCTGCACCACCATTCAATGTGATCATGGCTGATCCTCTATCTCAACACCATATTTCTGCTTTTTCCCCGTACCCCTTGATGCCTTTTGTTTCTAGAAATCTATCTATCTCCCTCTTAAATATATTCAGTGACGTGGCCTCCACAGCCTTCTGTGGTAGAGAATTCCACAGGTTCACCACCCTCTGAGTGAAAACATTTCTCCTCATCTCGGTCCGACATTTCCTACCCCGTATCCTGAGACTGTAACCCCTTGTTCTAGACTTCCCAGCCCCGGGGAAACATCCTCCCCACATCCAGTCTGTCCAACCCAGTCAGAATTTTATACGTTTCAATGAGATCCCTCTCATTCTTCGAAACTCTAGTGAATACAGGCTTAGTCGACCCAATCTCTCCTCATACGACAGTCCTGCCATCCCAGGAATCAGTCTGGTGAACCTTCATTGCACTCCCTCTATGTTAAGTATATCCTTTCTTGGGTAAGGAGACCAAAACTGCTAAAAATACTCCAGGTGCGGTCTCACCAAGGCCCTGTATAACTGTAGTAAGACATCCTTGCTCCTGTACTCAAATCCTCTTCCTAACTGCTTGCTGCGCCGGCATGTTTGCTTTCACTGACTGGTGTACAAGGACACCCAGGTCCCTCTGTACATCGACACTTCCCAAGCCATCACCATTTAAATAACACTTTGTCCTTATGTTTTTCCTACCAAAGTGGGTAACTTCACATTTATCCATGTTACACTGCATCTGCCATGTGTTTGCCCACTCACTCAACCTATCTAAATCGCCTTGCAGTGTCTTTGCATCCTCCTCACAATCCCACCTAGTTTTGTGTCGTCAGCAAATTTGGAAATATTACATTTGGTTGCCTCATCCAAATCATTTATACATATTGTGAATAGCTGTGGCCCCAGCACTGATCCCTGTGGTACCCCACTAGTCACTGCTCTTGTATTCCTCCGCTAATAAAGGCAAATATTCCATATGCCTTCTTAACCACCTTATCCACCTGGCCTGCTACCCTCAGTGATCTGTTGACAAGCAAGAGCCCATGTTCACATTCCAGCGACAACTGTACCATGTACCATGGACCATGTACAGGGGACATCTCAAGTCACTGGAGAAATACCACCAACGATGTCTCCGCAAGATCCTGCAAATCCTCTGGGAGGACAGACACACCAACATTAACGTCCTCAACCAGGCCAACATCCCCAGCATTGAAGCACTGACCACACTTGATCAGCTCCGCTGGGCAGGCCACATTGTTTGCATGCCAGACACGAGACTCCCAAAGCAAGCGCTCTACTCGGAACTCGTCCACGGCAAACGAGCTAAAGGTGGGTAGCGGAAACGTTACAAGGACATCCTCAAAGCCTCCCTGATAAAGTGCAACATCCCACTGACACCTGGGAGTCCCTGGCCAAAGACCGCCCTAAGTGGAGGAAGTGTTTACGGGAGGGCGCTGAGCACCTTGAGTCTCATCGCCGAGAGCATGCAGAAATCAAGCGCAGACAGCGGAAGGAGTGTGCGGCAAACCAGTCCCACCCACTCTTACCCTCAACGACTATCTGTCCCACCTGTGACAGAGACTGTGGTTCTCGTATTGGACTGTTCAGCCACCTAAGGACACATTTTAAGAGTGGAAGCAAGTCTTCCTCAATTCCGAGAGACTGCCTATTTTGATGATGTTCACATTCCAAGCTCATTGTGTACACAGTCCTCAAAGCAAGCAGACTGACTCTCAGTACCTCAACATTGGCAGACTTTAAGCCTAGAGCTGTGAGGACAGGGTTGAACACTATTGTCAAGTGTGAGAAAAGACAGGATTAGGCTGAGTTGGTAGGCCGTCACTGGGTAACCAGCCAACACCCGACAACAGTGAGCACTGTGAGGAGAGGCGAATTGGTATTGACAGAGCGAAAGCTCCTGCACACATCAGAAACAGGTTTAACCTGCAGGAGGTGACTGACTTGCACTGAGTGTGATAGCTGGGGATCGGTTAGAAACATAGAAAATAGGTGCAGGAGTAGGCCATTCGGCCCTTCGAGCCTGCACCGCCATTCAATAAGATTATGGCTTGTCATGCAACTTCAGTACCCCATTCCTGTTTTCTCTCCATACCCACTGATCTCTTTAGCCATTAGGGCCACATCTAACTCCCTTTTGAATATATTTAGTGAATTGGCATCAACAACTTTCTGTGGTAGAGAATTCCACAGGTTCACAATTCTCTGAGTGAAGAAGTTTCTCCTCATCTTGGTCCGATATGGCTTACCCCTTATCCTTAGACTGTGTCCCCTGGTTCTGGACTTCCCCAACATCGGGAACATTCTTCCTGCATCTAACCTGTCTAACCCCGTCAGAATTTTATATGTTTTTATGAGATCCCCTCTCATTCTTCTAAATTCCAGTGAATATAAGCCTAGTCGATCCAGTCTTTCTTCATATGTCAGTCCTGCCATCCCAGGAATCAGTCTGGTGAACCTTCGCTGCACTAACTCAATAGCAAGAACGTCCTTCCTCAGATTAGGAGACCAAAACTGAACACAATATTCCAGGTGAGGCCTCACCAAGGCCCTGTACAACTGCAGTAAGACCTCCCTGCTCCTATACTCAAATCCCCTAGCTATGAAAGCCAACATGCCATTTGCCTTCTTAACCACTTGCTGTACCTGCATGCCAACTTTCAATGACTGATGTACCATGACACCCAGGTCTCGCTGCACCTCCCCTTTTCCTAATCTGTCACCATTCAGATAATAGTCTGTCTCTCTGTTTTTACCACCAAAGTGGATAACCTCACATTTATCCACATTATACTGCATCTGTCCTCATCATCATCATCATAGACAGTCCCTCGGAATCGAGGCAGACTTGCTTCCACTCCTGAAGTGAGTTCTTTGGTGACTGAACAGTCCGATACGAGAGCCACAGACTCTGTCACAGGTGGGACAGATATTGGTTGAGGAAAGGGGTGGGTGGGACTGGTTTGCCGCACGCTCCTTCCGCTGCCTGCGCTTGATTTCTGCACGCTCTCGGCGACGAGACTCGAGGTGCTCAGCGCCCTCCCGGATGCACTTCCTCCACTTAAGGCGGTCTTCGGCCAGGGACTCCCAGGTGTCAGTGGGGATGTTGCACTTTATCAGGGAGGCTTTGAGGGTGCCCCTGTAACGTTTCCACTGCCCACCTTTGGCTCGTTTGCCACGAAGGAACTCACTCACCCAACCTGTCCAAGTCACCCTGCAGCTTCTGAGTATCCTCCTCACAGCTCACACTGCCACCCAGCTTAGTGCCATCTGCAAACCTGGGGATATTACATTCAATTCCTTCGTCCAAATCATTGATGTATATTGTAAATAGCTGGGGTCCCAGCACTGAACCCTGCGGCACCCCATTAGTCACTGCCTGCCATTCTGAAAAGGACCCGTTTATCCCGACTCTCTGCTTCCTGTCTGCCAATCAGTTCTCTATCCACATCAATACATTACCCCCAATACCATGTGCTTTGATTTTGCACACCAATCTCTTGTGTGGGACCTTGTCAAAAGCCTTTTGAAAGTCCAAATACACCACATCCACTGGTTCTCCCTTGTCCACTCTACCAGTTACATCCTCAAAAAATTCGAGAAGATTTGTCGAGCATGATATCCCTTTCATAAATCCATGCTGACTTGGACCGATCCTGTCCCTGCTTTCCAAATGTGCTGCTATTTCATCCGTAATAATTGATTCCAACATTTTCCCCACTACCGATGTCAGGCTAACTGGTCTATAATTCTCTGTTTTCTCCTGTTTTGAAAAGTTGGGTTACATTAGCTACCTTCCAGTCCATAGGAACTGATCCAAAGTCGAAAGAATGTTGGAAAATGATCACCAATGCATCCACTATTTCTAGGGCCACTTCCTTAAGTACTCTGGGATGCAGACAATCAGGCCCTGGGGATTTATCGGCCTTCAATCGCATCAATTTCCCTAACTCATAAGGATTCCCTTCCGTTCCTCCTTCTCGCTAGACCCTCGGTCCCCTAGTCCATCCGGAAGGTTACTTGTGTCTTCCTGAGTGAAGACAGAGCCAAAGTATTTGTTCAATTGGTCTGCCATTTCATTGTTCCCCATTATAAATTCCCCTGATTCTGACTGCAAGGGACCTACATTTGTCTTGACTAACCGTTTTCTCTTCACATATCTATAGAAGCTTTTGCTGTCAGTTTTTATGTTCCCAGCAAGCTTCCTCTCATACTCTATCTTCCCCTCCTAATTAAACCCTTTGTCCTCCTCTGCTGAATTCTAAATTTCTCCCAGTCCTCAGGTTTGCTGCTTTTTCTGGCTAATTGATATGCCTCTTCCTTGGATTTAACACTATCCCTAATTTCCCTTGTTAGCCATGGTTGAGCCACCTTCCCCGTTTTATTTTTACTCCAGATAGGAATGTACAATTGTTGAAGTTCATCCATGTGATCTTTAAATGTCTGCCATTACCTATCCACCGTCAACCCTTTAAATATCATTTGGCAGTCTATTCTAGCCAATTCACGTCTCATACCATCGAAGTTACCTTTCTTTAAATTCAGGACCCTGGTCTCTGAATTAACTGTCACTCTCCATCTTAATGAAGAATTCTACCATATTATGGTCACTCTTCCCCAAGGGGCCTCGTACAACAAGATTGCCAATTAATCCTCTCTCGTTACACAACACCCAGTCTAGGATGGCCTGCTCTCTAGTTGGTTCCACGACATATTGGTCAAGAAAACCATCCCTAATACACTCCAGGAAATCCCCCTCCACCGTGTTGCTACTAGTTTGGTTAGCCCAATCAATATGTAGATTGAAGTCACCCATGACAACTGCTGTACTTTTATTGCATGCATCCATAATTTCTTGTTTGATGCCATCCCCAACCTCACTACTACTGTTTGGTGGTCTGTGCACAACTCCCACTAGCGTTTTCTGCCCTTTGGTGTTCAGCAGCTCCACCCATACAGATTCCACATCATCCAAGCTAATGTCCTACCTTACTATTGCGTTAATCTCCTCTTTAACCAGCAACGCTACCCCACCTCCTTTTCCTTTCTGTCTATCCTTCCTGAATATTGAATATCCCTGGATGTTGAGTTCCCAGCCTTGGTCACCCTGGAGCCATGTCTCCTTAATCCCAATTCCGTTAATAGCTATCTGCGCAGTTAATTCATCCACCTTATTACGAATGCTCCTCGCATTGAGGCACAGAGCCTTCAGGCTTGTTTTATTTTAAACATTCTTTGTCCTTTTAGAATTATGTTGTAATGTGGCCCTTTTTGATTTTTGCCTTAGGTTTCTCTGCCCTCCACCTTTCCTTATCTCCTTTCTATCTTTTGCTTCTGCCCCCATTTTACTTGCCTCTGTCTCCCTGCATAGATTCCCATCCCCCTGCCATATTAGTTTAACTCCTCCCCAACAGCACTAGCAAACACTCCCCCCGAGGACATTGGTTCCGGTCCTGCCCAGGTGCAGACTGTCCGATTTATACTGGTCCCACCTCCCCCAGAACCAGTTCCAATGCCCCATGAACTTGAATCCCTCCCTGCTGCACCACTCCTCAAGCCACGTATTCATCTGCGCTATCCTGCGATTCCTACTCTGACTAGCACGTGGCACTGGTAGCAATCCTAAGATTACTACCAGCCTGCACACTCCAGGGCACCAGTGTTCAGAGAATCATCGCAGCCAGTCACTGACCTGTAGGAGCCGCAGAGAACAGCATTACAATCCACCAGCATGAATCGCTCAATCAGGTTCCCCGTGAAGGACATCCCAGATTTGCAGTAGTAGGTTGATCCCGATAGTGTCCGCACTCTCAGGAACTGGAAAAGATGAAGAAAAATCAGCAGCAAGCACCCGAGATACACAAAACGTTCCGATAGTGGCATGACAAGGGAAGATTTCCCACCCAATCACTGGGCCACTGGGGAATTACTGGGTTACAGGTAAGATACAAACACAACCTCATCATCATTTTCATCATCAAGGACAGACGCACCAACGCGAGCGTCCTCGACCAGGACAACATCCCCTGCATTGAAGCACTGACCACACTTGAACAGCTCCGCTGGGCAGGTCACATAGTTCGCATGCCAGACACGAGACTCCCAAAGCAAGCGCTCTACTCGGAACTCCTTCAAGGCAAATGAGCCAAAGGTGGGCAGCGGGAACATTACAAGAACACTCTCAAAGCCTCCCTGATAAAGTGCAACATTCCCACTGACACCTGGGAATCCCTGGCCAAACGCCGCCACAAGTGGAGGAAGTGCATCCGGGAGGGCACTGAGCACCTCGAGTCTCATCGCCGAGAGCATGCAGAAATTAAACACAGGCAGCGGAAAACCAGTCCCACCCTCCCCTTCCCTCAACAACTATCTGTCCCACCTGTGACAGGGACTGTGGTTCTCGTATTGGACGGTTCAGTCACCTAAGGGCTCACTTTTAGAATGGAAGCAAGTCTTCCTCGATCCTGAGGGACTGCGTATGATGACGATGAAATACCACCAGTACACCACAGGCTGTAATGCCACTTCCTACTGCTGCCAATGGCAGCACTGACACCATGGAGCTCTCCACTCACTCCTTCACTGCCCTCCTGCTTGCAGCATAGACTCGTCTACCGCTAATGGACGGGACTGGCAACACAAAGGTCAGAGTTCAAACCCCACCATGGCCATTTGAACTTCATAAATCTGCTAACCCGTGCGCTGTCAATAAACGCAACAGAGGAGGAGAAAGGAGCTTTGCGAGCGGACATGGGGCTCACACCGACTCCCGCCATAATCGCTGGGCGCTATGGCGCTCCAGCCCCATCGCCTTCGGCCAGAGATGGTGACGTATTTCTAAAGCACCGTCAACGACCACCGGACATCCCACAGTGCTTCACAGCCAATGAAGTATTTTTGGAATGTAGTCACTGTTGTAATGTGGGAAACACGGCAGCTAACTTGCGCACAGCAAGCTCCCACACACAGCAACGTGATAATGACCAGATCATCTGTTTTTGTTCTGTTGATTGAGGGATAAATATTGGCCCCGGGACACCGGGGAGAACTCCCCTGCTCTTCTTCAAAATAGTGCCATGGGATCTTTTACATGCTCCAGAGAGAGCAGACAGAACCTCGGTTTAACGTCCCATTGGAAGGACGGCACCTCCGACAGTGTAGCATTACCCCAGAACTGCCCTCCCTCAGTACTGCCCCTCCGACAGTGCAGCACTCCCTCAGTACTGCCCCTCCGACAGTGCAGCGCTCCCTCAGTACTGCCCCTCCGACAGTGCCGCGCTCCCTCAGTAAAGCCCCTCTGACAGTGCAGCACTCCCTCAGTACTGCCCCTCCAACAGTGCAGCACTCCTTCAGTACTGCCTCTCCAACAATGCAGCACTCCCTCAGTACTGCCCCTCTGACAGTGCGGCACTCCCTCAGTGCAGCACTCCCTCAGTACTGCCCCTCTGACAGTGCAGCATTCCCTCAGTACTGCCCCTCCAACAGTGCAGCACTCCCTCAGTACTGCCCCTCCAACAGTGCAGCACTCCCTCAGTACTGCCCCTCTGACAGTGCAGCATTCCCTCAGTACTGCCCCTCCGACAGTGCAGCACTCCCTCAGTACTGCCCCTCCGACAGTGCGGCACTCCCTCAGTACTGCCCCTCCAACAGTGCGGCGCTCCCTCAGTACTGCCCCTCCGACTGTGTGGCACTCCCTTAGTATTGACTCTCCGACAATGCAACACTCCCTCAGTACTGCCCCTCTGACAGTGCAGCGCTCCCTCAGTACTGCCCCTCTGACAGTGCAGCATTCCCTCAGTACTGCCCCTCCGACAGTGCAGCACTCCCTCAGTACTGCCCCTCCGACAGTGCAGCACTCCCTCAGTACTGCCCCTCCGACAGTGCAGCACTCCCTCAGTACTGCCCCTCCGACAGTGCGGCACTCCCTCAGTACTGCCCCTCCGACAGTGCGGCGCTCCCTCAGTACTGCCCCTCCGACTGTGTGGCACTCCCTCAGTATTGCCTCTCCGACAATGCAACACTCCCTCAGTGCTGCCCCTCTGACAGTGCGGCACTCCCTCAGTGCTGCCCCTCCGACAGTGCGGCACTCCCTCAGTACAGCACTGGGAGTGTCAGCTTGGATTATGTGCTCAAGCCTCGGGACTGGGACTTGTACCCATGAGCTTCTGACTCAGAGGCGAGAGGGCGACCCATGGCTGGCACTTAAAATAAATACAATAAAGATTTTCATCAAAGCCCAGATGATTTGAGGGAAGGGAAGCTGACCGCTCTGCATGATGTGGCCTGCACTTGACTCCAAAATGGCTGAGCAAGGCTCTCAATTGCAAAACAATCAGCTGTCCTATCCCAGGGCAATGGATGTCGCGTCAGCAGCAAGGTGTGAGCCTGGGCAGTAAGTGTCTGCTGTATCCTCCCCTCACCCCCCCCCCCCCCCCGGGAACGTGAGCAGAGAGAAGGCCAGCGCTCAGTTTGTCTGCCCCACAAGCCCGGGCACACTGAGGTTACCTGACCCCCAGCCGAGGTCACGCTGGGGCGGAACCTCACCAGTCCTGGTCTGTGAGCGCCGTTGACCACGTCATTTCTGGGACAAGCTCCCTCTCCCAGTTCAACAGTCACAGCAGTAAGCTGCCCCAGGAGGCCAGTCAGCCCCTCGAGCCTGCTCACCATTCTATCCCATCACAGATGATCTGTCAATCTCAGTTTGGACATGTTCAGTTGCTCAACGGCATTTTAGGGGAGAGCGTTCCAGATTCCCACTGCCCTCTGTGTGAGGAAGTGTTTCCTGACATCATCCCTGGCTCTGATTTTAAGATTATGCCCCTTGTTCTGAACTCCCTCCATTAGAGGAAATATCTACCCTCTCAACTCCTTCAATCATCTTAAACACCTCGATTAGATCACCCCGTAATCCTCTACACTCGAGGGAAAACAAGCCTAGTCTGTGCAACCTATCCTCATGATCTAAATCTTTTAGTCCCTGTACCATTCTGGGGAATCTGCACTGCTGCTCTTCCCAGGCCGATACTGTAACTCCTAATCCCGACACTCTCTCAGCAGGCCCTGCTCCCTGTTCTTTCCTGTGTCACTGGTCCCAACATGGACCACAACTCCTCCTTCTTCTATATTGATTCCTGGGACGTGGGCGTCGCCGTATAAGGTTACAAATCTTCAGAAAAGCACAGGACACCATAAACTAAACATTGATTAATACAAGCTTTTGGAATTAACTGGACAATGGGTGCCAGTCTTAGGGTGACTCACCCCAATTAAGGACACTCTGTGGTCAGGAACAAACTGACTTTATACATAACAACAATGGTGTTGTTACCATGAAGCCCTTGATTGGCCAAAGGGCGGTGCGGGGGCCGGGGAACAAGCTCACTGGAGACGCCAAGTCTGCAAGAAGATCGGACAACAAAGGAATCACCCCAGGTGCACATTTTTGAGGATCGAGCTGTTAAGGTGGGGAGTCACCTTGAGACTCGTAGACTCCGTGTGCAAACTGGGAACAGTCGAGTCCATTATTGCAGTCAATCAACCAGGATCACCACAAAACAACGTATCGATGAAAACACATTATCAGAAACCACAGTGGCAGGAGATCAATCATAACGTGGATATAAATATGCGAGCTCATCACCATCATCATCATACGCAGTCCCTCAGAATCGAGGAAGACTTGCGTCCACTCTAAAAATGAGTTCTTAGGTGACTGAACAGTCCAATACGGGAATTACAGTCTCTGTCACAGGTGGGACAGACAGTGGTTGAGGGAAGGGGAGGGTGGGACTGGTTTGCCGCACGCTCCTTCCACTGTCTGCGCTTGGTTTCTGCATGCTCTCGGCGACGAGACTCGAGGTGCTCAGCACCCTCCCGGATGCACTTCCTCCACTTAGGACGGTCTTGGGCCAGGGACTCCCAGATGTCGGTGGGAATGTTGCACTTTATCAGGGAGGCTTTGAGGGTGTCCTTGTAATGTTTCCTTTGCCCACCTTTGGCTCGTATGCCAGGTAGGAGTTCCGAGTAGAGCGCTTGCTTTGGGAGTCTCGTGTCTGGAAACAATGTGGCCTGCCCAGTGGAGCTGATCAAGTGTGATCAGTGCTTCAATGCTGGGGATGTTGACCTGGTCGAGGACGCTAACGTTGGTGCATCTGTCCTCCCAGAGGATTTGTAGGATCTTGTGGAGACATCGTTGGTGGTATTTCTCCAGCGACTTGAGGTGTCTACTGTATATGGTCCATGTCTCTGAGCCATACAGGAGGGTGGGTATTACTACAGCCCTGTAGACCTTGACCTCTTCTGAATGCGAGCTAGAAGCAGCTCAAGACACAGAAGAACATGCAAGAAGAATAGACGGAAGGCACTGACGGGTGCTGAAGAAGGGTACATGTACAGGTACACGTACACACTACCAGGGGTATCCATACAGGTACACACACCACCAGGGATACCCGTACAGGTACACACACCACCAAGGGTACCCGTACAGGTACACACACCATCAGGGATACCCGTACAGGTACACACACCACCAGGGGTACCATACAGGTACACGTACACACCTCCAGGGGTACCCGTACAGGTACACACACCACCAGGGGTACCCATACAGGTACACACACCACCGGGGTACCCGTAGAGGTACACATACACACCACCAGGGGCACCCGTACAGGTACACACACCACCAGGGGTACCCGTACAGGTACACACACCACCAGGGGTACCCGTACAGGTACACACACCACCAGGGTACCCATACAGGTACACACACCACCAGGGGTACCCGTACAGGTACACACACAACCAGGGGTACCCGTACAGGTACACACACAACCAGGGGTACCCGTACAGGTACACACACCACCAGGGGTACCCGTACAGGTACACACACCACCAGGGGTACCCGTACAGGTACACACACCACCAGGGGTACCCGTACAGGTACACACACCACCAGGGTACCCGTACAGGTACACATACACACCACCAGTCGTCCATCATCGTTCGGCGGGCTAACGGAAGTGTGGGACCGAAGCGAGGTACGTACACGGAAGGAACAACACTGCAGAGAACGGCCAAAAGAATAATCAACCGGTCACAGAACCAATGACCACGAACTTATAATAGATACAACCAGGAAGGGTGATTGTATGTCTTCAGTCGATTTCTCTCAGAAGCCTAGTTCTGTAATTTTGGTTAGTTTTCCTGCGTAATAAAACTGACATTGGCCTAAATTTTGTGCCACGTGTTGTCCTGTTCCTCTATAAGTTCCGAGGTCAAAGAATCAGGGTAGAGTGTAAAACATATACATGCCCCCTACAGCCGGCAAGGCCGGCATTTATTGCCCGTCCTAATTGCCCCTTGAGAAGGTGGTGGTGAGCCGCTGCCTTGAACCGCTGCAGTCCGTGTGGTGAAGGTGCTCCCACAGTGCTGTTAGGGAGGCAGTTCCAGGATTGTGACCCAGCGACGATGAAGGAACGGCCGATATATTTCCAAGTCAGGATGGTGTGTGACTGGGAGGGGAACGTGGAGGTGGTGGTGTTCCCCTGGGCCTGCTGCCCTTGTCCTTCTAGGTGGTAGAGGTGGCGGGTTTGGGAGGTGCTGCTGAAGAAGCCTTGGCGAGTTGCTGCAGTGCATCTTGTAGATGGTACACACTGCAGCCACGGTGCGCCGGTGGTGGAGGGAGTGAATGTTGAAGGTGGTGGATGGGGTGTCAATCAAACGGGCTGCTTTGTCCTGGATGGTGTCGAGCTTCTTGGCTGCTGCTGGAGCTGCAACTCATCCAGGCAAGGGGAGAGTGTTCCATCACACTCCTGACTTGTGCCTTGTAGATGGTGGAAAGGCTTTGGGGAGTCAGGAGGTGAGACACTCGTCGCAGAATACCCAGCCTCTGACCCGCTCTTGTTGCCACAGTATTTACGTGGCTGGTCCAGTTAAGTTTCTGGTCAATGGTGACCCCCGAGGATGTTGATGGTGGAGGATTCGGCGATGGTTATGCCGTTGAATGTCAAGGGGCAGAGGTTAGACTCTCTCGTGTTGGAGATGGCTATTGCCTGGCACTTGTGTGGTGCGTATGTTACTTCCTTAAATTTACCCTCCCTTTCCAGCTGCTCTGAGATATCCCCTAATCTGGCACCAGGTCGGCAAGAAACGCTCCGAGAGCCTTGATTGTAACTGCACTGGATGCAATCTATTCCCCTGATTATCGAATCCCCTTTCTATCCTGCTCCTCCACCATGGAACAGAGCCCTGCTCCACTGAGCCTCGGTCAGCACTGTCGCCTCTCTCCTTCTCTCAGGTAGCAGGTACATTGTACCTATCGGACACGACCGGATTCCGAGCCACCTCCTTTCCTGCCTCAAATGGATTTCCCCGAGCTTACTGACTGTCAGTCACACTCGCCCCTTCCTGTACCGACTTAGTGTGTTGTGGAGTAAGTGATCCAGATATTCCTCCCCCATCCTATCAGTCCGAGGGTCTCGAACTCACACTCTAGTTCAACCACTGAGCCGCAGTCAGTCACGGGAGAAACATTTCCTTCAAGATGTGATCGCCCAGGACAGGTTTACTGCCCACAAATTCCCACATTCAGCAGGCCCAACACTCTGCCTGTACTGCCATTTCCTGCTCTATGTTTAGTTATTTTAATGTTTATATGTCCGCCTTTTGGATGAGATGTTAACCCGAGGCCCCGTCTGCTCTTTCTCAGGGCGACGTAAAAGATCCCACGGCACTATTTCGGAGAAGAGCAGGGGAGTTCTGCCCAGTGTCCTGGGGCCAATATTTATCCCTCAATCAACATCATTAAAACAGATGATCTGGTCATTATCACATTGCTGTGTGTGGGAGCTTGCTGTGCGCAAATTGGCTGCTGTGTTTCCCACATTACAACAGTGACTACATTCCAAAAGTACTTCATTAGCTGTAAAGCACTTTGGCATGTGCGGTGGTTGTGAAAGGCGCTATAGAAAGGCAAGTCTTTTTATTTTAAGTTAACTGGCCCATTAAGCAACGACATAGTTACAATTCAGGTGTAGGTTTGTGGATTTGACCTCAGACGCTGCTCTTTATTTAAAGTATTCCTCTTTGGCTGCTGTCCCTTGGTTTATATTCACACGGCCTTCCACCTCTCTGCTCCCAAGTCCCACTCTCACCAAATTCCCGCTTTAAGTTCCGCACTCTGCAGTTCAGTTACACGGTCACTCAGCCAGCTTATGCTGGATCCAGCGAGGTGTACTTACTACTCTCCACGCCTACTAACTCACGGAGCAGTGCAAGATCACTGGAATGCCCCGGCAGAACTTGCATTTCGACAAGGGTCCGCGCTGTAACGGAACGCCTGAGAAATGACCGTGCGCACACTGTGCCGTTTGCAGAGGTGACCCCGGAGATAATCCTGTCACAGATCCGTAAATAGCTCAAACATTCACAGAAAGAACAAGGGTACTGCAGGACAGGGGCGTGCCAGTGCACACACAACAACCTACATTTATATAGCGCCTTTAATAGCAAAACACCCAAGGTGCTTCACAGGTGTGTGGTCAGTTAATAATTTGACACCGAGCCACATAAGGAGATATTAGGACCAAAAGCTTGGTAAAGAGATGGGTTTTAAGGAGGGTCTTAAAGGAGGAGAGAGAGAGGCGGAGAGGTTTAGGGAGGGAGCTCCAGAGCTTGGGGCCCAGGCAACAGAAGGCACGGCCACCGATGGTGGAGCGATTATAATCAGGGATGCTCAAGAGGGCAGAATTAGAGGAGCGCAGAGATCTTGGAGGGTTGTGGGGCTGGAGGAGATTACAGAGATAGGGAGGGGCGAGGCCGTGGAGGGATTTGAACACAAGGATGAGAATTTTAAAATCGAGGCGTTGCTTAACCCAGAGCCAATGTAGGTCAGCGAGCACGGGGGTGATGGGTGAGCGGGACTTGGTGTGAGTCAGGACAGGGGCAGCCGAGATTTGGATCACATCAGATTTATGGAGTGCAGAATGTGGGAGGCCAGCCTGGAGTGCGTTGCAGTAGTCGAGTCCAGAGATAACAAAGGCACGGATGAGGGCTTCAGCAGCGGATGAGCTAAGGCAGGGGTGGAGACGGACGATGTTACGGAGCTGGAAATAGGCGGCCTTAGTTATGGGGCAGATCTGTGGTCAAAAGCTCATTTCAGGGTCAAATATGACACCCAGGTTGCGAACAGTCTGGTTCAGCCTCAGACAGGAGTTGGGGAGAGGGATGGAATCGGTGGCCAGGGAACGGAGTTTGTGACGGGTTCAGGAAACAGTATCTTTGGTCGTTAGTTGGAGGAGGTTTCTGCTGTGCAGTGCTGGATGTCGGACAAGCAGTGTGACTATTCCGAGGCCGTGGAGTCACACAGTGAGAAACCAACTTTGAATTCTGACTGAGGACCACTGAAATATTCATGGTAAATAATCCCAGCAACAAAAGGCAGTGTGGCATTCGAAGCAATTCGCCCAGGTGAAGGTTCGCACCGCACTTCATCAGATAATTGCACAACAGGCTCCTCACACACTGTCGGCCGAGAGAGAGATTCCCGTCAATCCAGCAGCTCACACGCCGAGGGCGTTAGTTGCAAAGTTTGCACATTTTGCAACCAGGAATGGAGCGTGTGTGAAGCTGTTCAGCAAGCTCCGAAAATAACCTTCTTTTTAAAAATCCCCTGTAGACATTGACACAATCCTCCCCCCCCCGGAAACATTGACACAATCCTCCCCACCCCCCTGTAGACATTGACACAATCCTCCCCCCCCCCTGTAGACATTGACACAATCCTCCCCCCCCCCCCCTGTAAACATTGACACAATCCTCCCCCCCCCTGTAAACATTGACACAATCCTTCCCCCCCCCCCCCCCCCTGTAAACATTGACACAATCCTCCCCCCCCCCGTAAACATTGACACAATCCTCCCCCCCCCCCCGTAAACATTGACACAATCCTCCCCCCCGCCCTGTAAACATTGACACAATCCTCCCCCCTCGTAAACATTGACACAATCCTCCCCCCCCTGTAAACATTGACACAATCCTCCCCCCCGCCCTGTAAACATTGACACAATCCTCCCCCCTCGTAAACATTGACGCAATCCCCCACCCCCTGTAAACATTGACACAATCCTCCCCCCCGCCCTGTAAACATTGACACAATCCTCCCCCCCCCTGTAAACATTGACACAATCCTCCCCCCCGCCCTGTAAATATTGACACAATCCTCCCCCCCCCCCCTGTAAACATTGACACAATCCTCCCCCCACCCTCCGGAAACATTGACACAATCCTCCCCCCACCCTCCGGAAACATTGACACGATCCTCCCCCCTCGTAAACATTGACACAATCCTTCCCCCCCCCCTGTAAACATTGACACAATCCTCCCCCCCCCCCGCTGTAAACATTGACACAATCCTCCCCCCCCCTGTAAACATTGACACAATCCTCCCCCCCGCCCTGTAAACATTGACACAATCCTCCCCCCTCGTAAACATTGACACAATCCTCCCCCCCTGTAAACATTGACACAATCCTCCCCCCCCCCCTGTAAACATTGACACAATCCTCCCCCCCCTGTAAACATTGACACAATCCTCCCCCCCCTGTAAACATTGACACAATCCTCCCCCCCCCCTGTAAACATTGACACAATCCTCCCCCCCCCCTGTAAACATTGACACAATCCATTGACACAATCCTCCCCCCCGCCCTGTAAATATTGACACAATCCTCCCCCCCCCCCCCCTGTAAACATTGACACAATCCTCCCCCCCCGCCCTGTAAACATTGACACAATCCTCCCCCCCCCCCCCCCCCTGTAAACATTGACACAATCCTCCCCCCACCCTCTGGAAACATTGACACAATCCTCCCCCCACCCTCCGGAAACATTGACACGATCCTCCCCCCTCGTAAACATTGACACAATCCTCCCCCCCCCCCCCTGTAAACATTGACACAATCCTTCCCCCCCCCCCCCCCTGTAAACATTGATACAATCCTCCCCCCCGCCCTGTAAACATTGACACAAATCTCCCCCCACCCTCCGGAAACATTGACACGATCCTCCCCCCTCGTAAACATTGACACAATCCTCTCCCCCCCGGGAAACATTGACACAATCCACCCCCCCCCCCTGTAAACATTGACACAAACCTCCCCCCCGTAAACATTGACACAAACCTCCCCCATCGTAAACATTGGCACAATCCTGCCGCGTCCCCCGTAACCATTGACACAATCCTGCCCCCCTCCCCTGTAAACATTGGCACAATCCTGCCCCCCTCCCCTGTAAACATTGACACAAACCTCCCCCTCGTAAACATTGGCACAATCCTGCCGCGTCCCCCGTAACCATTGACACAATCCTGCCCCCCCCCTGTAAACATTGACACAATCCTCCCCCCCCCCCTGTAACCATTGACACAATCCTGCCCCCCCCCCCCCCTGTAAACATTGACACAATCCTCCCCCACCTGTAAACATTGACACAATCCTTCCCCCCTCCCCGGTAAACATTGACACAATCCTTCCCCCCTCCCTGGTAAACATTGACACAATCCTTCCCCCCTCCCTGGTAAACATTGGCACAATCCTGGTCCCCCCGCCACACAACCCTGTAAATATTAACACACTGCACAGGATTCTCGACTAATACTTCTGGGGACCCCGATAAATATCTCCACACTCAGAGAGACCGCTGTAAATATTTACAGACTCCTTGGGACCCCCCCGCCAGTAAATAATGACTCATTCCACGGACCCCCTATAAATATTGACACACTTCCAGGCCCCCTGTACATAATAACACACTCCCAGGGACCCTCTGTAAATAGTAACTCACTCCTGGACCCCGGGAATAGCACAGTGACAGGAACCCTCTGTAAATAGTATCACTCCTGGACCCCGGGAATAGCACAGTGACAGGGACCCTCTGTAAATAGTAACTCACTCCCGGACCCCGGGAATAGCACAGTGACAGGGACCCTCTGTAAATAGTAACTCACTCCCAGACCCCGGGAATAGCACAGTGACAGGGACCCTCTGTAAATAGTAACTCACTCCCGGACCCCGGGAATAGCACAGTGACAGGGACCCTCTGTAAATAGTAACTCACTCCCGGACCCCGGGAATAGCACAGTGACAGGGACCCTCTGTAAATAGTAACTCACTCCCGGACCCTGGGAATAGCACAGTGACAGGGACCCTCTGTAAATAGTAACTCACTCCTGGACCCCGGGAATAGCACGGTGACAGGGACCCTCTGTAAATAGTAACTCACTCCCGGACCCCGGGAATAGCACAGTGACAGGGACCCTCTGTAAATAGTAACTCACTCCCGGACCCTGGGAATAGCACAGTGACAGGGACCCTCTGTAAATAGTAACTCACTCCCAGACCCCGGTAATAGCACAGTGACAGGGACCCTCTGTAAACAGTAACTCACTCCCGGACCCCGGGAATTGCACAGTGACAGGGACCCTCTGTAAATATTAACTCACTCCCGGACCCCGGGAATAGCACAGTGACAGGGACCCTCTGTAAATAGTAACTCACTCCCGGACCCTGGGAATAGCACAGTGACAGGAACCCTCTGTAAATAGTAACTCACTCCCGGACCCCGGGAATAGCACAGTGACAGGGACCCTCTGTAAATAGTAACTCACTCCGAACCCTGGGAATAGCACAGTGACAGGGACCGTCTGTAAATAGTAACTCACTCCCGGACCCCGGGAATCGCACAGTGACAGGGACCCTCTGTAAATAGTAACTCACTCCCAGACCCCGAGAATAGCACAGTGACAGGGACCCTCTGTAAATAGTAACTCACTCCCGGACCCTGGGGAATAGCACAGTGACAGGGACCCTCTGTAAATAGTAACTCACTCCCGGACCCTGGGAATAGCACAGTGACAGGAACCCTCTGTAAATAGTAACTCACTCCCGGACCCCGGGAATAGCACAGTGACAGGGACCCTCTGTAAATATTAACTCACTCCCGCACCCTGGGAATAGCACAGTGACAGGGACCCTCTGTAAATAGTAACTCACTCCCGGACCCTGGGGAATAGCACAGTGACAGGGACCCTCTGTAAATAGTAACTCACTCCCGGACCCCGGGAATAGCACAGTGACAGGGACCCTCTGTAAATAGTAACTCACTCCCGGACCCCGGGAATAGCACGGTGACAGGCATCCTCTGTAAATAGTATCACTCCCGGACCCTGGGAATAGCACAGTGACAGGGACCCTCTGTAAAGAGTAACTCACTCCCGGACCCCGGGAATAGCACAGTGACAGGGACCCTCTGTAAATAGTAACTCACTCCCGGACCCCGGGAATAGCACAGTGACAGGGACCCTCTGTAAATAGTAACTCACTCCCGGACCCCGGGAATAGCACAGTGACAGGGACCCTCTGTAAATAGTAACTCACTCCCGGACCCCGGGAATAGCACAGTGACAGGGACCCTCTGTAAATAGTAACTCACTCCCGGACCCTGGGGATAGCACTGTGACAGGGATCCTCTGTAAATAGTAACTCACTCCCGTACCCTGGGAATAGCACAGTGACAGGGACCCTCTGTAAATAGTAACTCACTCCCGGACCCCGGGAATAGCACAGTGACAGGGACCCTCTGTCAATAGTAACTCACTCCTGGACCGTGGTGAATAGCATGGTATCAGGAATCCCGTGTACTGACCCCACACGTCCCAGAACGTCCATGAACAGTGACACATTGGCGGGAGGCCCCTGTCTGTGATTGTGCTCTGGAACAAACCTGTAAATACTGATGCACTCCCAGAGACCCCCTTTAATGGTGATACCTGAACAGTAAATTAGGGCATGGGCCTAATGGTAAGCTAAATGGGCTGAAAGAAAGATTTCTATATCGCCTTGTAGGATCTCAGGACATCTCAAAGCACTTTACAGCCTTTACTTTTGGAGTGTAGACACTGTCGTAATGTGGAAACGCGGCAGACTATTTCTGCACAGCAAGATCCCACAAACAGCAATAACCAGATAATCTGTTTTCTGGTGTTCTTGATTGAGGGATAAATATTGGTGTGGACACCGGGGAGAACTCCCCAGCTCCTCTGCAAAATAGTCCCATGGGATCTTTCACATCCACCTGTCAGAGCAGTCGGGGCCTCGGTTTAATGTCTCATCCAAAATATGGCACCTCCGACAGCCCAGCACTCCCTCAGTACTGCACCTCCGACAGCCCAGCACTCCCTCAGTACTGTCCCTCCAACAGTGCAGCACTCCCTCAGTACTGCCCCCTCCAACAATGCAGCGCTCCTCAGTACTGACCCTCGGACAGTGCGGCACTCCCTCAGTACTGCCCCTCCGACACTGCGGCACTCCCTCAGTACTGCCCCTCCGACAGTGCAGCGCTCCCTCAGTACTGCCCCTCCGACAGTGCGGCACTCCCTCAGTGCTGCCCCTCCGACAGTGCAGCACTCCCTCAGTACTGCCCCCTCCAACAATGCAGCGCTCCCTCAGTACTGACCCTCGGACATTGCGGCACTCCCTCAGTACTGACCCTCTGACAGTGCGGCACTCCCTCAGTACTGACCCTCGGACACTGCGGCACTCCCTCAGTACTGACCCTCTGACAGTGCGGCACTCCCTCAGTACTGCCCCTCCGACAGTGCGGCACTCCCTCAGTACTGCCCCTCCGACAGTGCAGCACTCCCTCAGTACTGCACTGGGAGTGTCAGCGTAGAATTTTTGTGCTCAAGTTCCTGGAGTGGGACTTGAACCCACAACCTTCTGGCCCAGAGGCGAGGGAGCTGCCCCCTGAGCCACGGCTGGCACTGACTGGACAGTTGCTACATGGGCTCTGAGTGTCTGAGCCCAGAAGCTGAACAGACCTGTGCCCAGACAGCGGGCGGACCGGTGACCTGAGCTATGTCACAGCACCAAACACATTTCTACCACCTGTGAATGTTCCCTCCAACGATGAATGCATGACATGTGGTGGCATGGAGCCACACAGAGCAGCAATAGCCAGGTTAGGAAGCCAGTGGGATATCACACACAAGGAAGGAATGGATTGTGCAGTGATCCCTCAAGCAATGCTGCTTAGAAGTTGCCGTTTGGTCGAGGGCAGGGGGGCTCTTTAGTCCAATTCTTCACTCCCCTGGGACAGTGCCAAGTAGTCACTGTTTGACTGTTTGAACAGCGATGGGCTGCCTGGCAACAGCATTGTTAACCTTGAAAAAACTAAACATCAACATACCAAACAAAGTCAATGTAGGAAGACTTTGCTAATCTCACCAGCGTGACTCAACACTTGTCTTCTCCTGTGACAGGCTCAGCCCCCAAGATCAGGTTTATAGCAATGATTTAGACTCGAGTGTTGGGGGTATGATGAAGTAGTTTGCAGATGACACTAAAATAGTCCGTGTGGTTGATCATGAAGAAGAAAGCTGCGGACTGCAGGAAGATATCAATGAACTGGTCAGGTGGGCAGAACAGCGGCAAATGGAACTCAATCCGGAGAAGTGTGAGGTAATGCATTTGGGGAGGGCTAACAATGAAAGGGAATACACATTAAATGGGAGTGCACTGAGACATGTGGAGGAACAAAGGACCTTGGGAGTGCAGGTCCACAGATCCCTGAAGGTAGCAGCCGGGTGGATAAAGTGGTTAAGAAGGCACACGGAATGCTTGCTGAGACATAGAATACAGGAGCAGGAAGGCTATGCTTGAACTATGTCGAACAGAGAGTAGTGGTGAATGGTTGTTTATCGGACTGGAGGAAGGTATACATTGTGTTCCCCAGGGGCCGGTACTGGGACCACTGCTTTTCTTGATATTTATTAATGACTTGGAAGTGGGTGTACAGGGCACAATTTCAACATTTGAAGATGACAGTTTATATGTTCTCTCCTCATTCTTTCCGCCAAGATATATCACCTCACACTTTTCTGCATTAAATTTCATCCGCCCATTTCAGCAGTCTGGCAATGGTTTCCCGAAGTCTGTCAGTCCCCTCCTCACTGTTCACTATACTTACAAGTTCTGTGTCATCGGCAAATGTTGAAATTGTGCCCTGTACACCCAAGTCCAAGTCATTAATATACAGTACATCAATAAAAGCAGTGATGGTGGAACTACCCCTGGGAAACCGCACTGTACACCTTCCTCCAGTCCGATAAACAATTGTTCACAACTGCTCTCTGTTTCCTGTAAGAGGAGCGGAGGTGTGGTAGCTCGCAGGGAGCGTGGAGGCCACTTCAGGGAGCGGTGTGAGCTGGTGCAGGAGGGCGACAACTTGGGGAAGGGCGACCGGATTGGATGTCACCAAAATCCAGGTCTGTGCGTGGAGCGGGGGCAGATACAGCAGGAGCGGCGAGGTCGGGGCGAAGGAGCGGCGAGAGATTGTGGAGGGACGTGATCGGGGCCCAGGGGAGCCGAGGGCCCTGGGGCAGCACGGGCCCAGCCCACACTGCGATATGTGCGCGCACTAGGTCCGTGCAGCAGAGCTGGTCTCCAGTCGTCCTGGTTAACCCTTGCCACTGGACCAAGGCCTAGCTCTGTCGAGCCCGTGTGGTGGCTGGTGTGCAACGGTCACCCCACGTTAAAAAAATCCACGCACAGACATCTTCCACCCTTCACAATATAGATCAAGACCTGGAACATCGAGTCCTTCATTGAAACACCTGTGAACTCATCATTGTTTGGTGTGGACGCAAGTCATCCTTGCTTCAAGGGACTGCCTAAGATGTTTCCTGTCACTTAGCCAATTTCATATCCACTTGATTGAGGTGTATAAAATTATGAGGGCCCGAGATAGAGTGGATAGGAAGGGCCTATTTCCCTTAGCAGAGGGGTCAACAACCAGGGGACATAGCCCTGCAGGTTACGGCACTTCAGGTGCACATCCAGGTACTTTTTAAATGTGGTGAGGGTTTCTGCCTCTACCACCCTTTCAGGCAGTGAGTTCCAGACCCCCACCACCCTCTGGGGGAAGACATTTCCCCTCAAATCCCCCCTAAACCAATTACTTTAAATCTATGTCCCCTGGTTGTTGACCCCTCTGCTAAGGGAAACAGATCCTTCCTATCCATCCTATCCAGACCCCTCATAATTTTATACACCTCAATGAGGTCTCCCCTCAGCCTCCTCTGTTCCAAAGGCAAACAATCCCAGCCTATCCAATCTGTCCTATTAGCTGAGATTCTCCAGTCCCGGCAACATCCTCGTAAACCTCCTCTGCACCCTCTCCAGGGCAATCACATCCTTCCTGTAATGTGGTGACCAGAACTGCACGCAGTACTCCAGCTGTAGCCTAACCAGTGTTTTATACAGTTCAAGCATAACCCCCCCCCCCCCTGCTGCTCTTGTATTCTATGCCTCGGCCAATAAAGGCAAGCATTCCGTAAACCTTTTTAACCACCTTCAGGGATCTGTGGATCTGCAGAGAAAGGCATCGATTGAGGTAAACTTGCCAATAACCCATGGCCATCCAAGCAGTGCTGTAACAATAGTGTTTACTCAGAGAAGAGCAGATAGACCTGAAAGTGATATATACTGACAGGAAACTGTCTCGGGTGGGGACACGAGTTCTCGGAGTACAATCACCCATTCACAGGACGGCAGTGAGTCATCACCCCGAGCTCGCTATTTGCTTGCCGAATTCCCACACACAAAGTTATTCTTAACAACACAGTCTTTCCATTTGCAAACAACACCTCTCCATCTCTGTGCCACATGGTGTCAAACCAGGGTCAACAGGCCAGAGGGGGGTGTGTGAGACGCACCAGGGAATCAGCGCGTGTCAGTATTTACAGGGGGTCCCCGGGAGTGTGTCAGTATTTACAGAGGGTCCCCGTGAGTGTGTCAGTATTTACAGAGGGTCCCCAGGGAGTGTGTCACTATTTACAGGGGGTCCCCAGGAGTGTGTCAGTATTTACAGAGGGTCCCCGTGAGTGTGTCAGTATTTACAGAGGGTCCCCAGGGAGTGTGTCAGTATTTACAGAGGGTCCCCAGGGAGTGTGTCACTATTTACAGGGGGTCCCCAGGAGTGTGTCAGTATTTACAGAGGGTCCCCAGGGAGTGTGTCACTATTTAAAGGGGGTCCCCAGGAGTGTGTCAGTATTTACAGAGGGTCCCCGTGAGTGTGTCAGTATTTACAGATGTCCCCAGGGAGTGTGTCGGTATTTGCAGTGGGTCCCCGGGAGTGTGTCAGTATTTGCAGTGGGTCCCCGGGAGTGTGTCAGTATTTACAGGGACTCCCCGGGAGTGTGTCAGTAATTACAGGGGGTCCCCAGAGAGTGTGTCACTATTTACAGGGTGTCCTCGGGAGTGTGTCAGTATTTGCAGTGGGTCCCCGGGAGTGTGTCAGTATTTACAGGGACTCCCCGGGAGTGTGTCAGTAATTACAGGGGGTCCCCGGGAGTGTGTCAGTATTTACAGGGGGTCCCCAGGAGTGTGTCAGCATTTACAGAGGGTCCCAGGGAGTGTGTCAATATTTACAGGGGGTCCCCAGGAGTGTGTCAGTATTTACAGGGATTTCCGGGAAGTGTGTCAATATTTACAGGGATTTCCGGGGAGTGTGTCAATATTTACAGGGGTCCACGGGAGTGTGTCAGTATTTACAGGGGGTCCCCGGGAGTGTGCCAGTATTTACAGGGACTCCCCGGGAGTGTGTCAGTATTTACAGGAGGTCCCAGGGAGTGTGTCAATATTTACAGGGGATCCCCGGGAGTGTGCCAATATTTACAGAGGGTCCCCGGGAGTGTGTCAGTATTTACAGGGAGTCCCCGGGAGTGTGCCAATATTTACAGAGGGTCCCCGGGAGTGTGTCAGTATTTACAGGGAGTCCCCGGGAGTGTGTCAGTATTTACAGGGTGTCCCGGGAGTGTGTCACTATTTACAGGGAATCCCCGGGAGTGTGTCAGTATTTACAGGGAGTCCCCGGGAGTGTGTCAGTATTTACAGGGGGTCCCCGGGAGTGTGTCAGTATTTACAGGGTGTCCCGGGAGTGTGTCACTATTTACAGGGAATCCTCGGGAGTGTGTCAGTATTTACAGGGAGTCCCCGGGAGTGTGTCAGTATTTACAGGGGGTCCCCGGGAGTGTGTCAACATTTACAGGGGGTCCCTGCGAGTGTGTCAGTATGTACAGGGGGTCCCTGGGAGTGTGTCAGTATTTACAGGGGGTCCCCGGGAGTGTGTCAGTATTTACAGGGATTCCCCGGGAATGTGTCAGTATTTACAGAGGGTCCCCGGGAGTGTGTCAGTATTTACAGGGGGTCCCTGGGAGTGTGTCAGTAATTATAGGGGGTCCCAGGGAATGTGTCAGTATTTACAGGGGGTCCCCAGGAGTGTGTCAGTATTTAAAGGGATTTCCCGGGAGTGTGTCAGTATTTACAAGGGGTCCGTGGGAGTGTGTCAGTATTTACAGGAGGTCCCTGGGAGTGTGTCAGTAATTAAAAGGGGGTCCCAGGGAATGTGTCAGTATTTACAGGGGGCCCCCTGGAGTGTGTCAGTATTTACAGGGGGTCCGCAGGAGTGTGTCAGTATTTACAGGGGGTCCGCAGGAGTGTGTCAGTATTTACACGGATTCCCCGGGAGTGTGCCACAGGGATCAGTGCTGGGACCACAACTGTTTACAATATACATAGATGACCTGGAAGAGGGGACAGAGTGTATTGTAACAAAATTTGCAGATGACACAAAGATTAGTGGGAAAGTGGGTTGTGTAGAGGACACAGAGAGGCTGCAAAGAGATTTAGATAGGTTAAGCGAATGGGCTACGGTTTGGCAGATGGAATACAATGTCGGAAAATGTGAGGTCATCCACCTTGGGAAAAAAAACAGTAAAAGGGTATATTATTTGAATGGGGAGAAATTACAACATGCTGCGTTGCAGAGGGACCTGGGGGTCCTTGTGCATGAATCCCAAAAAGTTAGTTCGCAGGTGCAGCAGGTAATCAGAAATGCGAATGAAATGTTGGCCTTCTGATAGAGTATTCAAACAGGCTCATTTAGACAGACTGTGAAAATTCACAGACCCCCAAGTCAAGGCTGCTACATGCAGTTCGGCATGTTGCATTAACTCATCAATCAACGTGACATTTTCGGACCTTGGGTATCGAGCCAATTAAAACGTTAAAAGACTTTCAATTGAGCCAATAAGGTCAAAGAAGGCGAGTTTCTTTTCTGTAAATTAATCCAGGTATAAAATACAGCCATTTTGACCATGTGTCTCAGTAAGACAAAGAAACTGGCAATCAGCCAGCAGCTTGTTACTCTCTGCCAAGATTAAAAAGTTAAAACTACCATCGGAGTTCGTATTTCATTGGAAATTAAGAGATCTAACAATTTTGGCGCTGCGAACAGGATCGCTGAGGAAAGAAACTGAATTTTGGACATCGGACCTACATATTGAGGTAAGGACTCCTCTTTTTAAAAAAAGTCCTCGGTCAAAAGTCTAAATTCGCCTCTCCTTCTACGTGATTCCGAAAGCCTCCGGTTTGCGAACCCTCCGGTTGGTAGTCGGCTCGAGGTCCCATAGACGTCTAAACTTCGGCGGTGTGTTAGTTAATTAATCACCAACCTATTGATCGGCTAGCAGGCCTACGACTCGAGACCCCAGTAAAGAACTCAGTAAAGAAATGGCAGCAGGAGACAAGGGCAAAGAATTGCCTACAACTGTTAAAGGTGGGCAGGCACCACCTGAAGTTTCGGTAGATTTAATTCTTGAACAGTTGAAAGAATACATAGAGCAACAATTCAACTTATCTAAAACCTGTATTAAGATCGAACAAAAGTACGGAACCTCCAAAGGACGAGATTAAAAGGGTCTGGGGAAAAACGACCCGTATGAAAAATAAAGAGCGAACTAGATGGTCCCTAGCGGTTATGGGCCAGATTAGAAACCGGAATGAAATTATAATGCGTTCCCAACATGATCGAGGACTGACCAGTACAAAGGACCAATTGCAGCTGTTTGTGCATAGCTGCGACAGAAAAAGCTTGAACTTGGAAAGCTGGAAGCAGAAGTTAAAGATCTTAAAGGTGAAATTAAAGAATGGAAAAAATCATTAGGTCAAGAGACAGTAATAGGAAAAGGAAAATGTATTGATCAATTCCCAGGGTACCCATGTTTGGATAAATTAAAAGTGCAAACCCGAAGACACGACCGAGGAATAGATACGGTTTCTGAATCCTCCGACAATACAGTGTCGGAGGATGATGAAGAATTAGGGGTGCGCTTTGCCCCGTTTAAAAAAAGACGAGTTGTAGTCAAATCAGAAGAGACTGCGGATGAGGGTGGAACCAAAAAAACAACGAGAAGGGTGTATGCAGAATACTTAGTTCATGCTCCGGCAGACCCAGAGAAAATTGATAAATGGTCCAAAGAATTGCCCAATCCAAAGAAAGGGGGAGTAAAAACGTGGGACCAATTGGACCGCTTAAGAAATATATATCAACTTCATCCCTGGGACGGAGTGCAAATTTTGACCATAATGGTGCCAAAAATACAGGGAAGAAAATTGCACGACAAGGTAGATGAAGCTTTGGGGCAGAATGAGCAAGAATTAGACACACAGGATGGGAGGCGATTAAACACTGGCTGCAAGCCTTCAGTCCAGCTAAGACAGACTGGGGAAAAATTGCAGCCTGCCAACAGAAAGGAACAGAGGAGGTCCTGGAGTATGACAAGCGGTTTAGATGCACGTGGCTAGAACATTCGGGTATGAATAATACGGATGAGGAAATGGATGAACAAGTGTTTGGACCCCTGAAAGCAGCTTTCGTGGCAGGTCTAAAGCCAGAACTGTCCAAAATGCTTAAGGTAGTGTTACCGGACTGGGAAGGTAGAGGAACTACCTTTGCAGCATTGGTGGATCGATGTAACCAATTAGATCGGGATATGGGAGCTAAAGTCCGAGCTGTACAGGCTATGGAATGGAAATCCCAGGATTCCGATAAACAATTAGGAAAATTACCCGGAAAATGTCATTATTGTGGGAAAGAAGGTCACTGGGCCAAGACGTGCAGGGCAAAACAGAAAGGTCGCGGCTGGGGAAGAGGACGCAGCCAGGGATACAATTCAGCCAACAAGCCAGGCTTGTCACAAGATAACGACCTCATAGAAGCATTTAAGCGACTGACAATACAACAACAGAAGGAGTTACTTGGGATAGCAAAAAACGATGAGAGCCCACCCTGGCCCCCCTCCTCGCACTAATACAACAGCGGGGAGATGGGATATATATAACTGTGAGGGTGGGCAATAAGGGTGTGGACTGTCTTTTAGACACAGGGGCGGAATTAACATGCTTACCCCAACAATATGTAGACGATATCCTGCTAGCTTCAAACACGGAAGAACAGCATGAACAAGATTTACGAGCTTTGCTGGATCACCTTCGGCTGAAAGGACATAAAGCCAGCATCGACAAAACACAAATCACCAAAAAGGAACACCATGGCCCCAGGCACTACCAATAGTGCTATGTAGCATTAGGGCAACCCCGAACAGAACTACAGGTCTAAGCCCATTTGAAATTATAACAGGAAGACCCATGTCGCTGCCAGGAACTATGGATTTACGGAAAGCTGATGTTCACTTAATGAGTGACACTTTGTTATCATACTGTCAGAACTTAACCAATGCTATTAGTTCTGTTTCCCGACAGGTATCGGCAGCTTGGGGTAATCCACCCGAAGGAGGACACGACATCATCCCGGGAGTCTGGGTGTATGTGAAAAAGTTGCATAAAGAACCTTTGGGTGCCAAGTGGGAGGGACCTTATCAAGTGTTATTGACCACCCAGGCAGCTGTTAAAGTCCAAGGAAAGAAAGCCTGGATCCACACTTCACACGTTAAACGAGCACCCGTAACTGAAGCTGAAATCTAATAAGGACAATTACTTTTTGCGAAAATGTATAAATTTACTGTATTATTGATTGTAGGTATCCTAGGCATAGGCCTACTTCTTACTAGCTGACCCTCTGCACCAAAGGGAAATAGGGTACCAAGGGAATTATATGTAAATACCTTTTTATATATGTCATACATTTATGCCAAACAAGGTAACATTTCTAGTTGTTGGGTGTGTACGCATATTCCTATTCACTCAAAGGGAGGGATTCTCTTGAGGCCAGTTCCCTTGAATATCTTGGAAATGGCTGAGTGGATAATTAATCAAAATAAAACAGGCAATGCGTTTCAGGATACGAAAAACTGGGCACGTAAATGGAAGTCAGCAGGTTACAATCTGACTACCTTTGAAGGGGAATACCAACCGTGCTACAATAATTCCAAACGGCCCCCATTTTTTGTTATCACTAATACAACGGGAATAGGAAGACCGGGGGAATCGGTCTGTCTGATTAGAAACATCAAAGGAGGCCAAAATATGGGGTATAGTAACTGCTCCCGGAATTATAATAGAATCAAGCCACGGAACCGTCCAAACTGGGCCGATATGGGAATTTTTAACGTAACAGGGATTCTGAATAAAACAGATGGAAAAGCCTGGACAGGCCCCGGAGTGTTGCTGACAAAGAAACAGCTAACATTCATTGCATATAATGGCACCTATTGGGTGTGTGGCCACAAGGCCTACACTTGGCTGCCCCAGAATTGGATGGGATCCTGCTATTTAGCCTACATTGTGCCTTATATGTATCATATAAAGTGACTGTCGGAACATTTACACCGTCCTAAGAGAGCTATCACAGAAACAGAGAGGTTCTTTGCCATCCTGATCCCTGGATATGGGACCGCCAAACTGGCAAGGGAATCCATTAACATTGTGGAACGGGTAGCTAATGATACCACAGAGGCCCTAGTTAAAATCAATGCAGAAATGGTAGCAATCCGTACAGTAGCCCTACAGAATAGACTGGCCCTTGATTACATCCTGGCTGAAAAGGGAGGTACTTGCGCCCTACTCGGAACTGAGTGTTGCACATATATCCCAGACAGCTCCGAAGAAATTACCCACTTAGCGGAGCATATCCAAAAGGAGGTAGAAAAACTTAAGCAACCCCCACATTCACTTTGTGGAGTGGAGCCACTGAATGGCTCGGTTCAATAGGAACTTCATTGGTGGAAGGTTTAATTCTATTTGTTGTAATTATTTTACTTTTATATTGTTTGTTTATGTTGATTAAATGTTGTTGTGACCAGGCGGCTGTAGCTGCTGTCCCGCAGGTGAGACACCTTGCAGGTCCCAGCAGACCGTCTGTACGTGGCACAGGGGTATGTTATGCTTAAGGGAAGGTTGTTTACTGGTTGAATTAAGATATTGATTTGGATTAAATTGGAATAAGGTTAATTAACCTACTAAAACCAGACTTCCATTGTGGCCACGATGGAACTCGGGTTGGTGTAAATTTGTGTGGAAGCTACTAGTCCGGACATGTGGCGAAACACATCAACAAATTTTAGAAGGAAACTCTATTAACATGTATGAAATTATTTTGTAGAATGTTTAACCAGTGATACCTGATGTTTTATGATTCAGTTTGTGAAAGAATCAAAGGGGGGATTGATAGAGTATTCAAACAGGCTCATTTAGACAGACTGTGAAAATTCACAGACCCCCAAGTCAAGGCTGCTACATGCAGTTCATGGGCATGTTGCATTAACTCATCAATCAACTTGACATTTTCAGACCTTGGGTAGCGAGCCAATTAAAACGTTAAAAGACTTTCAATTGAGCCAATAAGGTCAAAGAAGGCGAGTTCTTTTCTGTAAATTGATCCAGGTATAAAATACAGCCATTTTGACCATGTATCTCAGTAAGACAAAGAAACTGGCAATCAGCCAGCAGCTTGTTACTCTCTGCCAAGATTAAAAAGTTAAAACTACCATCGGAGTTCGTATTTCATTGGAAATTAAGAGATCTAACACCTTCATTGCGAGAGGGATGGAGTACAAAAGCAGGGAGGTCCTGCTGCAACTGTACAGGGTATTGGTGAGGCCACACCTGGAGTACTGCGTGCAGTACTGGTCACCTTACTTAAGGAAGGATATACTAGCCTTGGAGGGGGTACAGAGACGATTCACTAGGCTGATTCCGGAGATGAGGAGGTTACCTTATGATGATAGATTGAGTAGACTGGGTGTTTACTCGGAGTTCAGAAGGATGAGGGGTGATCTTACAGAAACATTTAAAATAATGAAAGGGATAGACAAGATAGAGGCAGAGAGGTTGTTTCCACTGGTCGGGGGGACTAGAAGTAGGGGGCACAGCCTCAAAATATGGGGGAGCCAATTTAAAACTGAGTTGAGAAGGAATTTCTTCTCCCAGAGGATTGTGAATCTGTGGAATTCTCTGCCCAAGGAAGCAGTTGAGGCTAGCTCATTGAATGTATTCAAATCACAGATAGATAGATTTTTAACCAATAAGGGAATTAAGGGTTATGGAGCAGGCTCGAGGAGCTAGATGGCCTACTCCTGTTCCTAATTCTTATGTTCTTATGTTCTTATTTACAAGGGGTCCGCAGAAGTGTGTCAGTATTTACAGGAAGTCCCTGGGAGTGTGTCAGTAATTATAGGGGGTCCCCAGGAGTGTGTCAGTATTTACAGGGGGTCCCCAGGAGTGTGTCAGTATTTACAGGCGGCCCCCGGGAGTGTGTCAGTATTTACAGGGGGTCCCCGGGAGTGTGTCAGTATTTACAGAGGGTCCCCAGGAGTGTGTCAGTATTTACAGGGGGTCCCAAGGAGTGTGTCAGTATTTACAGAGGGTCCCCAGGAGTGTGTCAGTATTTACAAGGGGTCCCTGGGAGTGTGTCGGTATATACAGGGTTCCCTGGAAGTGTGTCAATATTTACAGGGCATCCCCGGCAGTGTGTCAGTATTAACAGCGTGTCCCCGGGAATGTGTCAGTATATACAGGGGGTCCCCGAAAGTATGTCAGTATATACAGGGAATCCCCGGGAGTGCGTCAATATTTACAGTGGGTCCTCGGAGTGTGTCAGTATTTACAGGGGGTCCGCAGGAGTGTGTCAGCATTTACACGGGGTTCCCAAGGAGTGTATCAGTATTTACAGGGGGTCCACGCGGAGTGTATCAGTATTTACAGGAGGTCACTGGGAGTGTGTCAGTATTTACAGTGGGTCCTCGTGAGTGTATCAGTATGTAGAGGGGTTCCGCAGTATTGTGTCAGTATTTACAGGGGGCCCCCGGGGAGTGTGTCAGTATTTACAGGGGGTCCCCGGGAGTGTGTCAGTATTTACAGAGGGTCCCCGTGAGTGTGTCAGTATTTCCATGGGGTCCCCGGGAGTGTGTCAGTATTTACAGGGAGTCCCCGGCAGTGTGTCAGTATTTACAGGGGGTCCCCAGGAGTGTGTCATTATTTACAGGGGGCCCCCGGGAGTGTGTCAGTAATTATAGGTGGTCCCCATGAGTGTGTCAGTATTTACAGAGGGTCCCCAGGGAGTCTGTCAGTATTTGCAGTGGGTCCCCAGGAGTGTGTCAGTATTTGCAGTGGGTCCCCAGAAGTGTGTCAGTATTTACAGGGGGTCCCCAGAAGTGTGTCAGTATTTACAGGGGGTCCCCGGGAGTGTGTCAGTATTTACAGGGAGTCCCCGGGGAGTGTGTCAGTATTTACAGGGGGTCGCCGGGGAGTGTGTCAGTATTTACAGGGGGTCCCCGGGAGTGTGTCCGTATTTACAGGGGGTCCCTGGGGACTGCATCAGTATTTACAGTGGGTCCTCAGAGTTTGTCAGTATGTAGAAGGGGTCCGCAGGTGTGTGTCAGCATTTACACGGGGTCCCCGGGGAGTGTGTCAATATTAACAGGGGGTCCCTGGGAGTACGTCAGTATTTACAGTGGGTCCCCGGGAGTGTGTCAGTATTTAAAAGGGTCCCCGGGAGTGTGTTCAGTATTTACTGCAGGTCCCCAAGAGTTTATCAGTATTTACAGGGTATCCCCGTGAATGTCTCAGTATGTACAGAGGGTCCCCAAAGAGCGTGTCAGTATTTGCAGTGGTTCCCCAGGTGTGTGTCAGTATTTACAGGGACTCCCCGGGAATGTGTCAGTATTTACAGGGACTCCCTGGGAGTGTGTCAGTATTTACAGGGGGTCCCCGGGAGTGTGTCAGTATTTACAGGGGGTCCCCGGGAGTGTGTCAGTATGTACAGAGGGTCCCCGGGAGTGTGTCAGTATTTACAGGGGGTCCCCGGGAGTGTGTCAGTATGTACAGGGTGCCCCAGGGAGTGTGTCAGTATTTGCAGGGATTTCACGGGAGTGTGTCAGTATTTACAGGGGGTCCCCGGGAGTGTGTCAGTATTTACAGGGTGTCCCCGGGGAGTGTGTCAGTATTTACAGAGGGTCCCCGGGAGTCTGTCAGTATTTACAGGGGGTCCCCGGGAGTGTGTCAGTATGTACAGGGGGTCCCCGGCTGTGTGTCAGTATTTACAGGGGGCCCCCTGGAGTGTGTCAGTATTTACAGGGGGTCCCCAGGAGTGTGTCAGTATTTACAGGGGGTCCCCAGAAGTGTGTCAGTATTTACATGGGGTCCCCGGGAGTGTGTCAGTATTTACAGGGAGTCCCCGGGGAGTGTGTCAGTATTTACAGGGGGTCGCCGGGGAGTGTGTCAGTATTTACAGGGGGTCCCCGGGAGTGTGTCAGTATTTACAGGGGGTCCCCGGGAGTGTGTTAGTATTTAGAGTGGGTCCCCGGAGTGTGTCAGTATTTACGGGGATTCTCTGGGAATGTGTCAGTTTTTACAGGGGGTCCCCGGGAGTGTGTCAGTATTTACAGGAGGTCCCCAGGAGTGTGTCAGTATTTACTGGCGTACCCTTTGAGTGTGTCAATAATTATAGGGGGTCCCCAGGAGTGTGTCATTATTTACAGGGGGCCCCCGGGAGTGTGTCAGTAATTATAGGTGGTCCCCATGAGTGTGTCAGTATTTACAGAGGGTCCCCAGGGAGTCTGTCAGTATTTGCAGTGGGTCCCCAGGAGTGTGTCAGTATTTGCAGTGGGTCCCCAGGAGTGTGTCAGTATTTGCAGTGGGTCCCCAGAAGTGTGTCAGTATTTACAGGGGGTCCCCGGGAGTGTGTGTCAGTATTTACAGGGAGTCCCCGGGGAGTGTGTCAGTATTTACAGGGGGTCGCCGGGGAGTGTGTCAGTATTTACAGGGGGTCCCCGGGAGTGTGTCAGTATTTACAGGGGGTCCCTGGGGACTGCATCAGTATTTACAGTGGGTCCTCAGAGTGTGTCAGTATGTAGAAGGGGTCCGCAGGTGTGTGTCAGTATTTACAGTGGGTCCCCGGGAGTGTGTCAGTATTTAAAAGGGTCCCCGGGAGTGTGTTCAGTATTTACTGCAGGTCCCCAAGAGTTTATCAGTATTTACAGGGTATCCCCGTGAATGTCTCAGTATGTACAGAGGGTCCCCAGGGAGCGTGTCAGTATTTGCAGTGGTTCCCCAGGTGTGTGTCAGTATTTACAGGGACTCCCCGGGAATGTGTCAGTATTTACAGGGACTCCCTGGGAGTGTGTCAGTATTTACAGGGGGTCCCCGGGAGTGTGTCAGTATTTACAGGGGGTCCCCGGGAGTGTGTCAGTATGTACAGGGACTCCCCGGGAGTGTGTCAGTATGTACAGGGACTCCCCGGGAGTGTGTCAGTATGTACAGGGTGCCCCAGGGAGTGTGTCAGTATTTGCAGGGATTTCATGGGAGTGTGTCAGTATTTACAGGGGGTCCCCGGGAGTGTGTCAGTATTTACAGGGTGTCCCCGGGGAGTGTGTCAGTATTTACAGAGGGTCCCCGGGAGTGTGTCAGTATGTACCGGGTGTCCCCGGGAGTGTGTCAGTATTTAGAGGGGGTCACCGGGAGTGTGTCAGCATTTACAGGGGGTCCCAGGGAGTGTGTCAGTACTTACAGAGGTTCCCCGGGAGTTTGTCAGTATTTACAGGGCGTACCCGGGGAGTGTATCAGTATTTACAGGGGGTCCCCGGGAGTGTGTCAGTATTTACAGGGCGTCCCGGGAGTGTGTCAGTATTTAGAGTGGGTCCCCAGGAGTGTGTCAGTATTTACGGGGATTCTCTGGGAATGTGTCACTATTTACAGGGCGTCCCGGGAGTGTGTCAGTATTTACAGAGGGCCCCCAGGAGTGTCAGTATTTATAGGTGGTCCCCAGGAGTGTGCCTGTATTTACAGGGTGTCCTCGGGAGTGTGTCGGTATTTACAGGATGTCCTCGGGAGTGTGTCAATATTTAGAGGGCGTCCCCGGGAGTGTGTCAGTATTTACAGGGACTTCTCCACGAGTGTGCCTGTATTTACAGGGGGTCCCCGGGAGTGTGTCAGTATTTACAGGGGTCCCAGGGAGTGTGTCAGTATTTACAGGGGGTCCCCGGGAGTGTGTCAGTATTTACAGGGGTCCTCGGGAGTGTGTCAGTATTTAGAGGGCATCCCCGGGAGTGTGTCAGTATTTAGAGGGACTTCTCCAGGAGTGTGCCTGTATTTACAGGGTTTCCTCAGGAGTGTGTCAGTATTTACAGAGGTTCCCCGGGAGTGTGTCAGTATTTACAGGGGTTCCCCGGGAGTGTGTCAGCATTTACAGTGGGTCCCCAGGAGAGTGTCAGTATTTACAGGGCGTCCCCGGGAGTGTGTCAGTATTTACAGGGCCTCCCCGGGAGTGTGTCAGTATTTACAGGGCGTCCCCAGGAGTGTGTCAGTATTTACAGGGGTCCCTGGGAGTGTGTCAGTATTTACAGAGGTTCCCCGGGAGTGTGTCAGTATTTACAGGGCCTCCCCGGGAGTGTGTCAGTATTTACAGGGCGTCCCCAGGAGTGTGTCAGTATTTACAGGGGTCCCTGGGAGTGTGTCAGTATTTAGAGGGACTTCTCCAGGAGTGTGCCTGTATTTACAGGGTGTTCTCGGGAGTGTGTCGGTATTTCAGGGGGTCCCCGGGAGTGTGTCAGTATTTACAGGGGGTCCCCGGCAGTGTGTCAGTATGTACAGGGGGTCCCCGGGAGTGTGTCAGTATTTACAGGGCATCCCCGGGAGTGTGTCAGTATTTACAGGCGTCCCTGGGAGTGTGTCAGTATTTACAGGGACTTCTCCAGGAGTGTGCCTGTATTTACAAGGTGTCCTCGGGAGTGTGTCGATATTTACAGGATGTCCTCGGGAGTGTGTCAGTATTTAGAGGGCGTCCCCGGGAGTGTGTCAGTATTTAGAAGGACTTCTCCACGAGTGTGCCTGTATTTACAGGGGGTCCCCGGGAGTGTGTCAGTATTTACAGGGGTCCTCGGGAGTGTGTCAGTATTTAGAGGGCGTCCCCGGGAGTGTGTCAGTATTTAGAGGGACTTCTCCAGGAGTGTGCCTGTATTTACAGGGTGTCCTCAGGAGTGTGTCGGTATTTACAGGATGTCCTCGGGAGTATGTCGGTATTTACAGGGGGTCCCTGGGAGGGTGTCAGTATTTACAGGGGGTCCCCGGTAGTGTGTCTGTATTTACAGGGGGTCCCCGGGAGTGTGTCAGTATTTACAGGGGGTCCCCGGGAGTGTGTCAGTATTTACAGAAGGTCCCCGGGAATGTGTCAGTATTTACAGGGGTCCCCGGGAGTGTGTCAGCATTTACAGTGGGTCCCCAGGAGTGTGTCAGTATTTACAGGGCGTCCCCGGCAGTGTGGGAGTATGTACAGGGGCTCCCCGGCAGTGTGTCAGTATGTACAGGGGGTCCCCGGGAGTGTGTCAGTATTTACAGGGCGTCCCCGGGAGTGTGTCAGTATTTACAGGCGTCCCCGGGAGTGTGTCAGTATTTACAGGGACTTCTCCAGGAGTGTGCCTGTATTTACAGGGTGTCCTCGGGAGTGTTTCGGTATTTACAGCATGTCCTCGGGAGTGTGTCAGTATTTAGAGGGACTTCTCCACGAGTGTGCCTGTATTTACAGGGGATCCCCGGGAGTGTGTCAGTATTTACAAGGGGTCCCCGGGAGTGTGTCAGTATTTACAGGGGTCCCCGGGAGTGTGTCAGTATTTACAGGGGGTCCCCGGGAGTGTGTCAGTATTTACAGGGGTCCTCGGGAGTGTGTCAATATTTAGAGGGCGTCCCTGGGAGTGTGTCAGTATTTAGAGGGACTTCTCCAGGAGTGTGCCTGTATTTACAGGGTGTCCTCAGGAGTGTGTCAGTATTTACAGAGGTTCCCCGGGAGTGTGTCAGTATTTACAGAGGTTCCCCGGGAGTGTGTCAGTATTTACAGGGGTTCCCCGGGAGTGTGTCAGCATTTACAGTGGGTCCCCAGGAGAATGTCAGTATTTACAGGGCGTCCCCGGGAGTGTGTCAGTATTTACAGGGCCTCCCCGGGAGTGTGTCAGTATTTACAGGGCGTCCCCAGGAGTGTGTCAGTATTTACAGGGGTCCCTGGGAGTGTGTCAGTATTTAGAGGGACTTCTCCAGGAGTGTGCCTCTATTTACAGGGTGTCCTCGGGAGTGTGTCGGTATTTACAGGATGTCCTCGGGAGTGTGTCAGTATTTAGAGGGCGTACCCGGGAGTTTGTCAGTATTTACAGGTGTCCCCGGGTGTGTGTCAGTATTTACAGGGCATCCCCGGGAGTGTGTCAGTATTTACAGGGACTTCTCCAGGAGTGTGCCTGTATTTACAGGGTGTCCTCGGGAGTGTGTCGGTATTTACAGGGGGTCCCCGGGAGTGTGTCAGTATTTACAGGGGGTCCCCGGGAGTGTGTCAGTATTTACAGGGGGTCCCTGGGAATGTGTCAGTATTTACAGGGGTCCCCGGGAGTGTGTCAGTATTTACAGGGGTCCCCGGGAGTGTGTCAGCATTTACAGTGGGTCCCCAGGAGTGTGTCAGTATTTACAGGGCGTCCCCGGCAGTGTGTCAGTATGTACAGGGGCTCCCCGGCAGTGTGTCAGTATGTACAGGGGGTCCCCGGGAGTGTGTCAGTATTTACAGCGCGTCCCCGGGAGTGTGTCAGTATTTAGAGGGACTTCTCCAGGAGTGTGCCTGTATTTACATGGTGTCCTCAGGAGTGTGTCAGTATTTACAGAGGTTCCCCGGGAGTGTGTCAGTATTTACAGGGGTTCCCCGGGAGTGTGTCAGCATTTACAGTGGGTCCCCAGGAGAATGTCAGTATTTACAGGGCGTCCCCGGGAGTGTGTCAGTATTTACAGGGCCTCCCCAGGAGAATGTCAGTATTTACAGGGGGTCCCTGGGATTGTGTCAGTATTTACAGGGCGTCCCCAGGAGTGTGTCAGTATTTACAGGGGTCCCTGGGAGTGTGTCAGTATTTACAGAGGTTCCCTGGGAGTGTGTCAGTATTTACAGGGGTTCCCCGGGAGTGTGTCAGCATTTACAGTGGGTCCCCAGGAGAGTGTCAGTATTTACAGGGCCTCCGCGGGAGTGTGTCAGTATTTACAGGGCGTCCCCAGGAGTGTGTCAGTATTTACAGGGGTCCAAGGGAGTGTGTCAGTATTTAGAGGGACTTCTCCAGGAGTGTGCCTGTATTTACAGGGTGTCCTCGGGAGTGTGTCGGTATTTACAGGATGTCCTCGGGAGTGCGTCAGTATTTAGAGGGCGTCCCCGGGAGTGTGTCAGTATTTAGAGGGCGTCCCCGGGAGTTTGTCAGTATTTACAGGGGTCCCCGGGTGTGTGTCAGTATTTACAGGGTGTCCCCGGGAGTGTGTCAGTATTTACAGGGACTTCTCCAGGAGTGTGCCTGTATTTACAGGGTGTCCTCGGGTGTGTGTCGGTATTTACAGGATGTCCTCGGGAGTGTGTCAGTATTTACAGAGGTTCCCCGGGAGTGTGTCAGTATTTACAGGGGGTCCCCGGGAGTGTGTCAGTATTTATAGGATGTCCTTGGGAGTGTGTCGGTATTTACAGGATGTCCTCGGGAGTGTGTCAGTCTTTACAGGGGGTCCCCAGGAGTGTGTCAGTCTTTACAGGGGGTCCCCGGGAGTGTGTCAGTAATTATAGGGGGTCCCCAGGAGTGTGTCAGTATTTACAGGGGTTCCCCGGGAGTGTGTCAGCATTTACAGTGGGTCCCCAGGAGTGTGTCAGTATTTACAGGGCGTCCTCGGGAGTGTGTCAGTCTTTCAAGGGCATCCCCGGGAATGTGTCAGTATTTCGAGGGACTTCTCCAGGAGTGTGCCTGTATTTACAGAGTGTCCTCGGGAGTGTGTCAGTATTTACAGGGGGTCCCTGGGAGTGTGTCAGGCTTTAAAGGGGTCCATGTGATCTCCTGGGAGATGCAGACATTTCACTGATTCGACACTAATTCCCTTTAGTGCTGACAAGTGCAGTTTCTGAGACCATCCCATCATCTATCTTTCTAATGCTTGTCGTATTCACGTCGCAATGCGGTGATGCTTTATGGTAGGACGACTGAGGAGAGGCTATAAACAATTGATGAAATTGTTCAGCAGGCACAGGGAGAGAGAGAGAGAGAGAGAGACCCCTGGGTTACAATCATAGAAATTTACAGCACGGAAGGAGGCCATTCGGCCCATCGTGTCCGTGCCGGCCGACCAAGAGCTACCCAGCCTAATCCCACTTTCCAGCTCTGGGTCTGTAGCCCTGCATGTTACGGCACTTCAGGTGCACATCCAAGTACTTGTTAAATGTGGTGAGGGTTTCTGCCTCTACCACACTTTCAGGCCGTGAGTTCCAGACCCCCACCACCCTCTGGGTGAAGACATTTCTCCTCAAATCCCCTCTAAACCTCCCCGCAATTACTTTAAATCTATGTCCCCTGGTTGTTGACCCCTCTGCCAAAGGAAACAGGTCCTTCCTATCCACTCTATCCAGGCCCCTCATAATTTTATATACCTCAATAAGTTCTCCCCTAGCCTCTGTTCCAATCAGACCCGGCATCTTCAATCTTTCCTAATATCTAAAATTCTCCAGTCCAGGCAACATTCTTGTAAATCTCCTCTGCACTCTTTCCCGTCCAAGATCCCTTTGTTCTTCTTCATTGTCAACCACACAGCCTATTTTAGTGTCATCTGCAAACTTCTTAATCATACCCCCAACGTTCAAGTCAAAGTCATTGATATATACCACAAGAAGCAAGTGACAGTTGGGAGCAGTCGGGCACAGCGGAAGGTCGAGGATCGAGGCCTGTAAAAGGCCAGGGGTTCGGGCAGTCGAAACAGCAGTTGTGAGCGGCGGAAGGTCGACGATCGAGCTATGTGGGAAGTCAGGGACGCTTCCAGTGTCCTTGACAACTACATGTGCAGGAAGTGCATCCGCCTGCAGCTCCTGACAGACCGCATTGCGGCACGGGAGCTGCGCCTGGATTCACTCTAGAGCATCCGCGATGCTGAGGATGTCGTGAATAGCACGTTTAGTGAGCTGGTCACACCGCAGATAAAGGTTACAAAGGCAGATAGGGGATGGGTGACTATCAGGCAAAGCAGTGGAAGGAAGGCAGTGCAGGGGTCCCTTGCGGTCATCTCCCTCCAAAACAGATACACCGTTTTGGATACTGTTGAGGGGATGACTCATCAGGAGAAGGCAGCAGCAGCCAAGTTCATGGCACCGTGGCTGGCTCTGCTGCACAGGAGGGCAGGAAAAAGAGTGGGAGAGCGATAGTGATAGGGGATTCAATTGTAAGGGGAATAGATTGGCGTTTCTGCGGCTGCAATCAAGACTCCAGGATGGTATGTTGCCTCCCTGGTGCAAGGGTCAAGGATGTCTCGGAGCGATTGCAGGGCATTCAGGAGGGGGAGGGTGAACAGCCAATTGTCGTGTTGCATATAGGTACCATCGATATAGGTAAAAAACGGGATGAGGTCATACAAGCTGAATTTAGGGAGCTAGGAGTTAAATTAAAAAGTAGGACCTCAAAGATAGTAATCTCAGGATTGCTACCAGTGCCACGTGCTAGTCAGGGTAGAAATAGCAGGATAGTTAAGATGAATACGTGGCTTGAGGAATGGTACAAGAGGGAGGGATTCAAATTCCTGGGACATTGGAACTGGTTCTGGGGGAGGTGGGACCAGGACAAACCGGACGGTCTGCATCTCAGCAGGACCGGAACTAATGTCCGAGGGGGAGTGTTTGCTAGTGTTGTTGGGGAGGGGTTAAACTAATATGGCAGGGGGATGGGAATCTATGCAGGGAGACAGAGGGAATTAAAATGGGGGCAGAAGCAAAAGATAGAAAGGAGATAAGGAAAAGTGGAGGGCAGAGAAACCTAAGGCAACAATCAAAAAGGGCCACATTACAACATAATTCTAAAAGGACAAAGCGTGTTAAAAAAACAAGCCTGAAGGCTCTGTGTCTCAATGCGAGGAGCATTCGTAATAAGGTGGAATAGTTAATTGCGCAGATAGCTGTTAACGAATATGATGTAATTGGGATTACGGAGACATGGCTCCAGGTTCACCAAGGCTGGGAACTCACCATCCAGGGGTATTCAATATTCAGGAAGGATAGACAGAAAGGAAAAGGAGATGGGGTCGCGTTGCTGATTAAAGAGGAGATTAACGCAATAGCAAGGAAGGACATTAGCTTGGATGATGTGGAATTTTTATGGGTAGAGCTGCGGAACACCAAAGGGAAGAAAACGCTAGTGGGAGTTGTGTACAGGCCACCAAACAGCAGTATACATAGAAACATAGAAAATAGGTGCAGGAGTAGGCCATTCGGCCCTTCGAGCCTGCACCACCATTCGATAAGATCATGGCTGATCATTCCCTCAGTACCCCTTTCCTGCTTTCTCTCCATACCCCTTGATCCCCCGAGTAGTAAGGACTTCATCTAACTCGTTTTTGAATATATTTAGTGAATTGGCCTCAACTACTTTCTGTGGTAGAGAATTCCACAGGTTCACCACTCTCTGGGTGAAGAAGTTTCTCCTCATCTCGGTCCTAAATGGCTTACCCCTTATCCTTAGACTGTGACCCCTGGTTCTGGACTTCCCCAACATTGGGAACATTCTTCCTGCATCTAACCTGTCTAAACCCATCAGAATTTTAAACGTTTCTATGAGGTCTCCTCTCATTCTTCTGAACTCCAGTGAATACAAGCCCAGTTGATCCAGTCTTTCTTGATAGGTCAGTCCCGCCATCCCGGGAATCAGTCTGGTGAACCTTCGCTGCACTCCCTCAATAGCAAGAATGTCCTTTCTCAGGTTAGGAGACCAAAACTGTACACAATACTCCAGGTGTGGCCTCACCAAGGCCCTGTACAACTGTAGCAACACCTCCCTGTCCCTGTACTCAAATCCCTTCGCTATGAAGGCCAACATGCCATTTGCTTTCTTAACCGCCTGTTGTACCTGCATGCCAACCTTCAACGACTGAATAAGCTTGCAGGGAACATAAAAACTGACTGCAAAAGCTTCGATAGATATGTGAAGAGAAAAAGATTAGTGAAGACAAATGTAGGTCCCTTGCAGTCGGATTCAGGTGAATTTATAATGGGGAACAAAGAAATGGCAGACCAATTGAACAAATACTTTGGTTCTGTCTTCACGAAGGAAGACACAAATAACCTTCCGGAAATACTAGGGGACTGAGGGTCTAGTGAGAAGGAGGAACTGAAGGAAATCCTTATTAGTCAGGAAATTGTGTTAGGGAAATTGATGGGATTGAAGGCCGAAAAATCCCTGGGGCCTGATAGTCTGCATCCCAGAGTACTTAAGGAAGTGATCCTGGAAATAGTGAATGCATTGGTGATCGTTTTCTAACAGTCTATCGACTCTGGATCAGTTCCTATGGATTGGAGGGTAGCTAATGTAACACCACTTTTTAAAAAAGGAGGGAGAGAGAAAACAGGGAATTATAGACCGGTTAGCCTGACATCGGTAGTGGGGAAAATGTTGGAATCAATTATTAAAGATGTAATAGCAGCGCATTTGGAAAGCAGTGACAGGATCGGTCCAAGTCAGCATGGATTTATGAAAGGGAAATCATGCTTGACAAATCTTCTAGAATTTTTTGAGGATGTAACTAGCAGAGTGGACAAGGGAGAACCAGTGGATGTGGTGTATTTGGACTTTCAAAAGGCTTTTGACAAGGTCCCACACAAGAGATTAGTGTGCAAAATTAAAGCACATGATATTGGGGGTAATGTATTGACGTGGATAGAGAACTGGTTGTTAGACAGGAAGCAAAGAGTAGGAATAAACGGGTTCTTTTCAGAATGGCAGGCAGTGACTAGTGGGATGCTGCAGGGCTCAGTGCTGGGACCCCAGCTATTTACAATATATATTAATGATTTAGATGAAGGAATTGAATGTAATATCTCCAAGTTCGCAGATGGCACTAAGCTGGGTGGCAGTGTGAGCTGTGAGGAGGATGCTAAGAGGCTGCAGAGTGGCTTGGACAGGTTAGGTGAGTGGGCAAATGCATGGCAGATGCAGTATAATGTAGATAAATGTGAGGTTATCCACTTTGGTGGCAAATACAGGAAGGCAGAATATTATCTGGATGGTGACAGATTAGGAAAAGGGGAGGTGCCATGAGATCTGGGTGTCATGGTACATCAGTCATTGACAGGTGGCATGCAGGTACAGCAGGCGGTGAAGAAGGCAAATGGCATGTTGGCCTTCATAGCGAGAGGATTTGAATATAGGAGCAGGGAGGTCTTACTGCAGTTGTACAGGGCCTTGGTAAGGCCTCACCTGGAATATTGTGTTGAGTTGTGGTCTTTCAATCTGAGGAAGGACGTTCTTGCTATTGAGGGAGTGCAGCGAAGGTTCACCAGACTGATTCCAGGGATGGCAGGACTGATATATGAAGAAAGACTGGATCGGCTAGGCTTATACTCAGTGGAATTTAGAAGAATGAGAGGGGATCTCATAGAAATATATAAAATTCTGACGGGATTGCAGGAAGAATGTTCCCGATGTTGGGGAAGTCTAGAACCAGGGGTCACAGTCTAAGGGTAAGGGGTAAGCCATTTAGATGAGGAGAAACTTCTTCACTCAGAGAATTGTGAACCTGTGGAATTCTCTACCACAGAAAGTTGTTAGATATATTCAAAAGGGAGTTAGATATGGCCCTTATGGCTAAAGGGATCAGGGGTGTGGAGAGAAAGCAGGAATGGGGTACTGAAGTTGCATGATCAGCCATGATCATATTGAATAGTGGAGCAGGTTCGAAGGGCTGAATGACCTACTCCTGCACCTACTTTCTATGTTTCTATGGACCTAGCACAGCCCTGTGAAACCCCACTGGATACAGCCTTCCAGTCACAAAAACATCCATCACCATTACCCTTTGCTTCCTGCCTCCGAGCCAATTTTGGATCCAACTTGCCACTTTGCCCTAGATCCTGTGGGCTGACTGGCTTAGATTTATTCGGTCTATCCCTTTCTCCCTTTTTAAACAAAAGTACATTATTAGTCCTCCAATCCTCTGTCACTACACCTGTCGCCTGGGGATTGGAAAATTATGGTCAGAGCCTCTGCCATTTCCTCTTTGGCTTCTCTGCGATACATTTCATCCGGGCCTCGGGATTCATAGATAGAGTAAATAAGGAAAGACTGTTTCCACTGGCAGGAGGATCAGTAACCAGAGGACACAGATTTAAGGTGTTTGGCAAAAGATCCCGAGGGGAGATGAGGAGAAGTGTTTTACGCAGCGAGTTGTTGTGATCAGGAACGTGCTGCCTAAAAGGGCGGTAGAAGCAGATCAATAGTAACTTTCTAAAGGGAATTGGCTATTTGAAAAGGAGAAATTTGTAGGACTTTCGGGAAAGAGCGGGGGGAATGGGACTCATTGGATAATTTTTTCAAAGAGCTGGCACAGGCTGATGGCCCCCTGTGCTGTATCATCCCCAGCATTGAAGCACTGACCACACTCGATCAGCTCCACTGGGCAGGTCACATTGTCCGCATGGCTAACACGAGACTCCCAAAGCAAGCGCTCGACTCGGAACTTCTTCATGGCAAACGCGCCAAAGGTGGGTCGAGGAAACGTTACAAGGACACCCTCAAAGCCTCCCTGATAAAGTGCAACATCCCCACCGACATGTGGGAGTCCCTGGCTAAAGACCGCCGTAAGTGGAGGAAGTGCATCCGGGAGGGCACTGAGCACCTCGAGTCTCATCACCGAGAGCATGCAGAAATCAAGAGCAGACAGCGGAAAGAGCGTGCGGCAAACCAGTCCCACCCTCCCCTTCCCTCAACGACTGTCTGTCCCACCTGTGACAGGGACTGTGGCTCTCGTATTGGACTGTTCAGTCTCCTGAGGACTCATTTTAAGAGTGGAAGCAAGTCTTCCTCGATTCCGAGGGACTGCCTGTGATGGTGATGATCATGATGATTCTATGATTCTCTTTCCCATGATAAGCTGAACCTTAAACTGCACCATTTTTGGGTAACTGATATACCCGGGAGTTCCCAGACTGCACAAGACCCAGCAATGCCTCAAACTTGCAATTCTCCTCATGGTGTTTAAATCGCTCCACCTCACTGCCCAGCCCGATCAGCTCCTCCTGCAACACACCAAGCTCTCTCTGGCTCTGGCCTCTCGTGTAGCTCTTACCCATCACTGCACCATTGGCAGCTACTTCGGTTCATTCTCCAGAATCCTCTCCCTGAAACCTTGTCATCTTCCTTTCTTCCTTTAAATCAACCACGTTGGCTGATTTCCGTCACCCCTCCCAGAATTTCCGTTGAATCTCTAACCTCTTTCTGTGGTTTGAAGCATTTTTCACCTGGAATATGTAGCCAGGACAGTAAGGTCCAGGTGTACAGGGGTTAAGAAGATAAGAAGATAAGAAATAGGAGCAGGAGTCGGCCATACGGCCCCTCGAGCCTGCTCCGCCATTTAATGAGATCCTGGCTGATCATTGACCTCAACTCCACTTTCCCCCAATCTCCATATCCCGGGATTCTCCGAAACTCCAAAAATCCCCCCTGACTCTAAAAATCTATCGATCTCAGCCTTGAATATATTCAGAGACTCAGCATCCACAGCCCCTGAGTGAAGAAATTCCTCCTCATCTCAGTCTTAAATGGCTGACCCCTTATCCTGAGACTGTGACCCTAGTTCTAGACTCTGCAGCCAGGAGAAACAACCTCTCAGCATCTACCCTGTCAATCCCCCTCAGAATCTGGTATGTTTCAATGAGATCACCTCTCATCCTTCTAAACTCCAAAGAGTATAGGCCCATTCTACACAATCTCGCCTCATAAGACAACCCTCTCATCCCAGGAATCAATCTATTGTACCACCTCCAAGGCAAGTATCATCATAGGCAGTCCTCGGAATCGAAGAAACATAGAAAATAGGTGCAGGAGTAGGCCATTTGGCCCTTCGAGCCTGCACCACCATTCAATAAGATCATGGCTGATCATTCCCTCAGTACCCCATTCCTGCTTTCTCTCCATACCCCTTGATCCCCTTAGCCGTAAGAGCCATATCTAACTCCCTCTTGAATATATCCTATGAACTGGCATCAATAACTCTCTGTGGCAGGGAATTCCACAGGTTAACAACTCTCTGAGTGAAGAAGTTTCTCCTCATCTCAGTCCTAAACGGCCTACCCCTTATCCTAAGACTACGTCCCCTGGTTCTGGACTTCCCCAACATCGGGAACATTCTTCCCGCATCTAACCTGTCCAGTTCCATCAGAATCTTATACGTTTCTATGAGATCCCCTCTCATCCTTCTAAACTCCAGTGAATAAAGGCCCAGTTGATCCAGTCTCTCTTCATATGAGAGTCCAGCCATCCCAGGAATCAGTCTGGTGAACCTTCGCTGCACTCCCTCAATAGCAAGAACGTCCTTCCTCAGATTAGAAGACCAAAACTGAACACAATATTCCAGGTGAGGTCTCACTAAGACCGTGTACAACTGCAGTAAGACCTCCCTGCTCCTATACTCAAATCCCCTAGCTATGAAGGCCAACATACCATTTGTCTTCAACACCGCCTGCTGTACCTGCATGCCAACTTTCAATGACTGATGTACCATGACACCCAGGTCTCGCTGCACCTCCCCTTTTCATAATCTGCCGCCATTCAGATAATATTCTGCCTTCGTGTTTTTGCCCCCAAAGTGGATAACCTCACATTTATCCACATTATGCTACATCTGCCATGCATTTGCCCACTCACCTAACCTGTCCAAGTCACCCTGCAGCCTCTTAGTGTCCCCCTCACAGGAAGACTTGTTTCCACTCTAAAAATGAATCCTCAGGTGACGGTACAGTCCAATACGAGAACCACAGTCCCTGTCACTGTCATTGAGGGTAAGGGAGGGTGGGACTGGTTTGCCGCACGCTCCTTCCGCTGACTGCGCTTGGTTTCTGCATGCTCTCGGCGACGAGACTCGAGGTGCTCAGCACTCTCCCGGATGCACTTCCTCCACTTAGGGCGGTCTTTGGCCAGGGACTCCCAGGTGTCAGTGGGGATGTCGCACTTTATCAGGGAGGCTTTGAGGGTGTCCTTGAAACGTTTCCTCTGCCCACCTTTGGCTCGTTTCCGTGAAGGAGTTCCGAGTAGAGCGCTTGCTTTGGGAGTCTCGTGTCGGGCATGTGGACAATGTGGCCCGCCCAGCAGAGCTGGTCGAGTGTGGTAAGTATATCCTTCCTTAGAAAGGAGACCAAACTGTACACAGTACTCCAGGTGTGGTCTCACCAGAGCCCTGAACAATTGTAGCAAGACTTCAGTACTCTTATACTCCAACCCCCTGGCAATAAAAGGACAACATCCCATTTGCCTTCCTTATTGTTTGCTGTACCTGCATGCTCGCTTTCTGTGTTCCTCGCACAAATACACCCAAATCCCTCTGTACCGCAGCATTTATTAACCTCTCCCCATTTCAATAATAATTTGCTTTTTTATTTTTCCTACCAAAGCAGCTAACATTTAAAAGTTTCTCACTAATTAAAAAATATTCTGTGTTTCTATTCTTTCTACCAAAGTGAATAGCCTGACATTTCCCCACATTATACTCCATCGGTCACATTACTGCTGGTTCTACTGGATATACACAATGTGGTGTGCATGATCGCAGGGGTTACAGAGCTGAAACAGCTGATTATAGAACCATTTCTTCCATTAAAGTTGCCTGGTGTTTTTCTCCACAAATCACCCAGTCTAATCCCACTCTCCCCTCACTCCCCACACCCTTTAATATCCCACCCAGTCTAATTCCACTCACCCCCCTCACTCCCCGTACCCTTTAATGTACCACCCAGTCTAATCCCACTCTCCCCTTCACTCCCCGTACCCTTTAATATCCCAACCAGTCTAATGCCCCTCTCCCCTCACGCTTTAATATCCCACCCAGTCTAATCCCACTCTCCCCTCACTCCCCACACCCTTTAATATCCCACCCAGTCTAATCCCACTCACCCCCCTCACTCCCCGTACCCTTTAATGTACCACCCAGTCTAATCCCACTCTCCCCTTCACTCCCCGTACCCTTTAATATCCCAACCAGTCTAATGCCCCTCTCCCCTCACGCTTTAATATCCCACCCAGTCTAATCCCACTCTCCCCTCACTCCCCACACCCTTTAATATCCCACCCAGTCTAATCCCACTCTCCCCCATCACTCCCCGTACTCTTTAATAGTCCACCCAGTCTAATCCCACTCTCCCCTCACCCTTTAATATCCCACCCAGTCTAATCCCACTCTCCCCCCTCACTCCCCGTACCCTTTAATATTCCACCCAGTCTAATCCCACTCTCCCCTCACCCTTTAATATCCCACCCAGTCTAATCCCACTCTCCCCCCTCACTCCCCGTACCCTTTAATATCCCACCCAGTCTAATCCCACTCTCCCCACACCCTTTAATATCCCACCCAGTCTAATCCCACTCTCCCCCATCACTCCCCGTACCCTTTAATATTCCACCCAGTCTAATCCCACTCTCCCCTCACCCTTTAATATCCCACCCAGTCTAATCCCACTCTCCCCTCACTCCCCGTACCCTTTAATATCCCAACCAGTCTAATCCCACTCTCCCCTCACTCCCCGTACCCTTTAATATCCCACCTATTCTTTGTAGACTTGTATCTACCCTGACTTGCTTTCACTGATTTCAATCTCCTCTCCCTGAATCCAAGCCGTTTGATAGTTCCTGACGCTTATTCAGTAAGAGGAGCCTGTACTTGTTTAGGATTGGGGAGGGGGGGCGTTGTTCCTTATATGTTACAAATTGAAGGATACAAAGGGACAAGGGATAGCACCGAATTCAGGGACACAAACTGCGCAGGGAAAGACTCCTGTTACTAATAATGTTAAAGAATGGTCAGTGTTTATATAGTGCTGTCTCACAACTGCGAACTTACCCAGCACATTCCATGCACGATGCATTGTTTACAAACCCCTCACTGTTGTTCCGGAGGCAAATGCAGCAAGTAACGTTTGCAGCGGAAGCTCCCATACACACCAGAGGCAGCACGGGCCCAGCCCACATTGCGATATGTGCACTAGGTCCGTGCAGCAGAGCAGGTCTCCAGTCGCCCTGGTTTACCCCTGGCACTGGACCAAGACCTCGCTCTGTCAAGCCCGTGTGGTGGCTGGTGTGCAACGGTCACCCCACGTTAAAAAAATCCACGCACAGGCATCTTCCACCCTTTCAGGATGTAGTTCGGGACCTGGAATACTAGGTCCTTCATTAAAACACCTGTGAACTTTTTGATGTGGAAGCAAGTCATCCTCGACTCGAGGGACCGCCTATGACACAGCAATCAGATGCACGAGCGGCTATTCCTTCGCAGCGGTTTGGGTTGGGGGTGGGGGGGGAAATGTTGGCCAGGTGAACTCTCCCAGTGAAGAAGGGTTCAATGGAATCTTCAATACCCCAAGCCAGCACAGCCATTCGTACTGCACTGGAGAGTCGGCCTAGATTCCCAACCTATCGAGCAGTGGGAGCTGAACCCACAACCTTTGGACTCGAGTGTTGACTGGTTCCGCCTGTCCCTGTTTATGAGGATATGTGCTCAGATTGCACATACCCATTTCACACCTTACGGTTCACAGACAGAAAAAAGGCATTGTCCCATCAGTGTGAGCTGTATCTGAGCATCCCAGAGGCACGAGGTCTGTGTCTCACCCAGTACTCCCGGTTCCCCCAATCTTTAAAACCAGCCCCGCCGTAACTCCGTGATAGACCAGGCTAAAGATAACGGGCTCTTACGTGTATACGGCTCAGATTCACGCGGCATTTCTTGACCATTTCCAGAAAGTGGTGAGAGAAGAATTCATCCAAGAGAAGGTAGACAGGTATCCCGTGGCTCGCTGCCTCCAGTACCTCATCAAACAGATCGATGTCAGTAAAAACATCCATTACAATCGCAATCACCTGCGGGAACAACAAACCCAGAATAAAATCAGCGATTCACTCAGCAATAACAGGCCGTGCTGGATAGTGAAGGGTTAAATCACACACGATACCGAGTCAGAAGGTGACTCTCGGGCTCAGTGTGTGAGTGTTAAAGGAGATGGTGACTCTCGGGCTCAGTGTGTGAGTGTTAAAGGAGAAGGTGGCTCTCGGGCTCAGTGTGTGAGTGTTAAAGGAGAAGGTGACTCTCGAGCTCAGTGTGTGAGTGTTAAAGGAGATGGTGACTCTCGGGTTCAGTGTGTGAGTGTTAAAGGAGGTGACTCTCGGGCTCAGTGTATGAGTGTTAAAGGAGATGGTGACTCTCGGGCTCAGTGTGTGAGTGTTAAAGGAGATGGTGACTCTCGGGCTCAGTGTGTGAGTGTTAAAGGAGAAGGTGGCTCTCGGGCTCAGTGTGTGAGTGTTAAAGGAGATGGTGACTCTCGGGCTCAGTGTGTGAGTGTTAAAGGAGAAGGTGGCTCTCGGGCTCAGTGTGTGAGTGTTAAAGGAGAAGGTGACTCTCGAGCTCAGTGTGTGAGTGTTAAAGGAGATGGTGACTCTCGGGTTCAGTGTGTGAGTGTTAAAGGAGGTGACTCTCGGGCTCAGTGTATGAGTGTTAAAGGAGATGGTGACTCTCGGGCTCAGTGTGTGAGTGTTAAAGGAGATGGTGACTCTCGGGCTCAGTGTGTGAGTGTTAAAGGAGATGGTGACTCTCGGGCTCAGTGTGTGAGTGTTAAAGGAGAAGGTGACTCTCGGTCTCAGTGTGTGAGTGTTAAAGGAGATGGTGACTCTCGGGCTCAGTGTGTGAGTGTTAAAGGAGAAGGTGGCTCTCGGGCTCAGTGTGTGAGTGTTAAAGGAGAAGGTGACTCTCGGGCTCAGTGTGTGAGTGTTAAAGGAGATGGTGACTCTCGGGCTCAGTGTGTGAGTGTTAAAGGAGAAGGTGACTCTCGGGGTCAGGACAGAGGACTGGAGGATTGCAAATGTTACAACACTCTTCAAAAACCGGGAAGGGGGATTAACCCGGAAACAACAGGGCAGTCAGCCCAACAGCACGTGGGGAAACTTTTACAGACAATAATCCGAGACATCGAAACATAGAAAATAGGTGCAGGAGTAGGCCATTCGGCCCTTCGAGCCTGCACCGCCATTCGATATGATCATGGCTGTTCATTCCCTCAGTACCCCTTTCTTGCTTCCTCTCCATACCCTTGATCCCTTTAGCCGTAAGGGCCATATCTAACTCCCTTTTGAATATATCTAACAGACTGGCCTCAACAACTTTCTGTGGTAGAGAATTCCACAGGTTCACAATTCTCTGAGTGATGAAGTTTCTCCTTATCTCAGTCCTAAATGGCTTACCCCTTATCCTAAGACTATGTCCCCTGGTTCTGGACTTCCCCAACATCGGGAACATTCTTCCCGCATCTAACCTGTCCAGTCCCGTCAGAATTTTATATGTTTATATGAGATCCCCTCTCATCCTTCTAAACTCCAGTGAATACAGACCCAGTTGATCCAGTCTCTCCTCATAAGTCAGTCCCGCCATCCCGGTAATCAGTCTGGTGAACCTTCGTTGCACTCCCTCAATAGCAAGAATGTCCTTCCTCAGATTAGGAGACAAAAACTGAACACAATATTCCAGGTGGGGCTCACCAAGGCCCTGAACAACTGCAGTAAGATTTCCCTGCTCCTATACTCAAATCCCCTCGCTATGAAGGCCAACATGCCATTTGCCTTCTTCACCGCCTGCTGTACCTGCATTCCAACCTTCAATGACTGATGTACCATGACACCCAGGTCTCGTTGCACCTCCCCTTTTCCTAATCTGTCACCATTCAGATAATATTCTGCCTTCCTGTTTTTACCACCAAAGTGGATAACCTCACATTTATCCACATTATCTACAAAATTAAGCTTGGCAAAAAATGGGTTAATAAATGACAGCCAGCACGGATTTGTTAAAGGCAAATCCTGCCCGACTAACTTGACTGAGTTCTCTGATGATGTAACGGAGTTGATGAAGGTGGTGAGGTTGTGGTTGTGTGCAAAGGCTTTGAAAAGGCGTTCGATAAAGTGCCACATAATCGGTTTGCAGCAAAGTTGAAGCCCATGGAATAAAAGGGACAGTGTCAGCATGGATAATAAATTGGCTCAGTGACAGGAAACAGAGAGTAGTGGTGAACAGTTGTTTATCGGACTGGAGGGAGGTATACAGTGGGGTTCCCCAGGAGTCGGTACTGGGACCACTGCTCTTTTGATATATTCCACTGACCTGGACTTGAGGAGACTGGGCATCATTTCAAAGTATGCAGATGGCAGCAAACTCAGAAATGGAGTAAGCAGTGAGAAGGATAGTAATTGAAATCAGGAGTAGATAAACAGACTGCCGAAATGCGCAGACACAAGGCCGTTGAAATGCACATAAGTGTGATGTAGATGCAGGGAGGATGTTTCCCCTGGCTGGGGAGTCTAGAACCAGGGGTCACAGTCTCAGAATAAGGGGTCGGCCATTTAGGACAGAGATGAGGAGGAATTTCTTCACTCAGAGGGTTGTGAATCTTTGGAATTCTCTGCCCCAGAGGGCTCGAGGGGCCGAACGGCCTACTCCTGCTCCTATCTTATGTTCAAACAAAATTTGTCAGTCAACCACGTCAGGAAATATTAGGACAGATGACCAAAAGCTTGATCAAACAGGTAGGTTTCGAGGACCGTCTTAAAAAGAGAAGCGAGGGGCAGAGAGGTGGTGAGGTTTAGGGAGGGAATTCCAGTGCTTGTGCTTCAGCAGCTGAAGGCACGGCTGCCAAGGGTGGAGTGATTAAAATCAGGATGTGCAAGAGGCCAGAATTGGAAGAGCACAGAGATAACATAACCACGGGAGAGCAGACCGGGAGCAGGAGATTAAAAGAGCGAGCCAGAATTGGAGCAACTGACCCGGGAGGGCAAGAAGTAAAAAGATTGAAAGTGTGACGTCCCAGGAAAGCAGGGAAGTGATTGGTTGGTCAGTATTTCTCTCTTTCCTTGGGCATTGGTTTAAATTAAGAGCCGGGATTAAAAACTAAACATTCAAAACTTAATTAACTAAATACATTAGCGATGGCGGGACAGGCGAGTTGTTACTGCTGCAACATGTGGGAGCTGGTGGACCCCATTGAGGTCCACGGTGACCACATCTACAGTAGGTGTCTGCACCTCGAGGAACGTCGGCTCCGTGTTGATGAGCTGCAGTCCGAGCTTCAAACACTGCGATACATCGGGGAGGGGGAAGAGTTACCTGGACGCTGTGTTCCAGGAAGCAGTCACACCCCTTAAATCAATTAATTCAACTTCGGTCCGTGGTCAGGGACAGGAGGGTGTGACTACAAGTGAGGCAGGTATGGGGACCCACAAATTAACATTGGAGGAACCTCAGCCCTTGCTCTTGTCTAACAGGTTCGAGGCTCTTGCTCCCTGTGTGGACGAGAGCAGGGACTACGGGGAGGATGAGCAAACTGACCACAGCACCGTGGTACAGGTGGCCATTCAAGTGGGGGGAGTAAAAAGAAAGGTTAGCGGGAGAGGGCAGTAAATTTAGGGGCATAGATACCGTTCTCTGCAGCCGAGAGTGTGAGTCCCGAAGGCTGTGTTGCCTGCCTGGTGCCAGGGTTAAGGACGCCTCCTCTGGGCTGGAGAGGAACTTGGAGTGGGAGGGGAAGATCCAGTTGTCGTGGTCCACCAGGTACCAATGACAAAGATAGGACAAAGAAAGAGATTCTGCTGAGGGAGCTAAAGTGAAAAGCAGAACCACAAAAGGTAATAATCTCTGTATTACTACCTGAGCCACAAGCAAATTGGCATCGGGTCAATAAGATCAGAGAGTTCAACACGTGGCTCAAAGACTGGTGTGGGAGAAATGGGTTTTGGTTCGTGGGGCACTGCTACCAGTACTGGGGTAAGAGGGAGCTGTTCCACTGGGACGGGCTCCACTTAGACCGTGCTGGGACCAGTGCCCTGGCAAATTGAATAACTAGGGCTGCAGAAAGGGCTTTAAACTAAATAGTGGGGGGGGAGGAGGGGAGGGTTCAGGTGAGCGGAAATTTAAAAAGTCAAAGAGCAAGGAGAAGGCAATAGAGCAGGGTAGCGAAGGGGGAAATGATAACCAGAGCGTGACAGGAAGGGACAAAATGTACAAAAATAAGAGTGTATCAGAGAGTGGGGTCAAAGCAGGAAAAATGGTAAAAAGAATAAATTTAAAAGCTCCTCAACATTCGTAACAAGATAGATGAGTTGACGGTACAAGTAGATATAAATGTGATATGATCTGACAGCCATTACAGAGACGTGGTTACAAGGTGACCAAGGCAGGGAAATGAATATTCAGGGGTATTTGACGATTTGGTCGGATAGACAGAAAGGAAAAGGAGGTGGGGTAGCTCGGTTTATAAAGGATGGGATCAGTGCAGTAGTGAGGAATGATATTGACTCAGAAGATCAAGATGTAGAATCAGTTTGGGTGGAGATAAGAAATAATAAGGGGAAGAAGTCACTGGTGGGCGTAGTCTATAGGCCCCCCTAACAGTAGCCACACTGTTGAACTGAATATAAATCAAAAAATAATGGAGGCTTGTAAGAAAGGTACGGCAATAAGCATGGGCGATTTTAATCTTCACATTGATTGGTCAAATCAAATTGGCCACGGTAGCCTTGAGGAAGAATTCATAGAGTGTATCCGAGATGGTTTCCTTGAACAGAACGTTGTGGAACCAACAAGGGATCAGGCTATCTTGGATCTGGTACAGGTACTGTGTAATAAGTCTCATAATAAAGGATCCTCTAGGAAAGAGTGATCATAACAAACATAAGAAATTTAAGAAATAGGAGCAGGAGTCGGCCGTTTGGCCCCTCGAGCCTGCTCCGCCATTCAATAAGCTGATGGCTTATCCGATCATGGACTCAGCTCCCCATTATCCTTTTCTCCCTTATCGCTCAAAAAGCTGTCTATCTCTGCCTTAAATATATTCAATGACCCAGCCTCTACAGCTCTCTGGGGTAGTAAATTCCACAGATTTACAACCTTCTGAGAAGAAATTCCTCCTCAGCTCAGTTTTAAATGGGTGGCCCCTTAGAGACTATGCCCCCTTGTTCTAGTTTCCCCTCTGAGTGGAAATATCCTCTCTGCATCCACCTTGTCGAGACCCCTCATTATCTTATATGTTTCAATAAGATCACCTCTCATTCTTATGAACTCCAATGTGTAGAGGCCCAACCTACTCAAACTATCTTCATAAGTCAATCCCCTGATCTCAGGAATCAACCGAGTGAACCTTCTCTGAACAGCCTCCAATTCAAGTATATCCTTCCTTAAATACGGAGACCAAAACTGTACGCAGTACTCCAGGTGTGGCCTCACCAATACCCTGTACAGTTGTAGCAGGACTTCTCTGCTTTTATACTCTATCCCCCTTGCAATAAAGGCCAACATTCCACTTGCCTTCCAGATTACTTGCTGTACCTGCATACTAACTTTTTGTGTTTCATATACAAGGGCCCCCAGGTCCATCTGTACTGAAGCACTTTGCAATTTTTCCCCAGTTAAATAGTAATTTGCTTTTCTATTATTTCTGCCAAAGTGGATAACTTCACACTTTCCCACATTATACTCCATCTGCCAAATTTTTGCCCACTCACTTAGCCTGTCTATATCCCTTTGCAGATTTTTTGTGTCCTCCTCACAATTTGCTTTCCCACCCATCTTTGTATCATCAGCAAACTTGGCGACATTACACTCGGTCCCTTCATCCAAGTCATTAAAATAGATTGTAAATAGTTGAGGATCCAGCACTGATCCCTGCGGCAGGGATGAACTTAAAATAACAGTACTCAGTAAAATAATGGGACTAAAGATGGACAAGTTCCCTGAACCTGATGGCCTGCATCCTAGGGTCTTAAAAGAAGTAGCTGCAGGGATAGTGGATGCATTGGTTGTAATTTACCAAAATTCCCTGGATTCTGGAGTGGTCCCAGGTGATTGTAATGCTGCTAACATCTGTTGTTGGGAAAATGCTGGAGTCCATTATTAAGGAAGCAGTAGCAGGACATTTGGAAAAGCATGATTCAACCAAGCAGAGTCTGCATGGTTTTATGAAAGGGAAATCATGTTTGACAAATTTGCTGGAGTTCTTTGAGGATGTAATGAGCAGGGTGGATAAGGGGGCGATCAGTAGATGTGGTGCATTTGGACTTCCAGAAGGCATTCGATAAGGTGCCACATAAAAGGTTACTGCACAAGATAAGAGCTCATGGGGTTGAGGGTAATATATTAGCATGGAGAGAGGATTGGCTAACTAACAGAAAACAGAGAGTCGGGGAAAAGGGGTCATTTTCAAGTTGGCAAACAGTAACCAGTGGGGTGCCGCAGGGATCGGTGCTGGGCCCCAACTATTTACAATCTATATTAATGACTTGCATGAAGAGACTGAGTGTAATGTAGCCAAATTTGCTGATGACACAAAGATGGGTGGGAAAGCAAGATGTGAGGAGGACACAAAAAATCTGCAAAGGGATGTAGACAGGCTAAGTGAGTGGGCAAACATTTGGCAGATGGAGTAAAATGTGGGAAAGTGTGAAGTTGTCCATTTTCACAGGAAAAATCAAAGAGCAAATTACAAAATGCTGCAGTACAGAGGGAGCTGGAGGACTTTGTGCATGAAACACAAACAGTTAGTATGCAAGTACAGCAAATAATGAGGAAGGCAAATGGAATGATGTCCTTTATTGCAAGGAGGATGGAGTATAAAAGCAGAGAAATCCTGCTACATAGAAACATAGAAAATAGGTGCAGGAGTAGGCCATTTGGCCCTTCGAGCCTGCACCACCATTCAATAAGATCATGGCTGATCACAAAATGTACAGGGTATTGGTGAGGCCACACCTAGAGTACTGCGTACAGTTTTGGTCTCCGTATTAAAAGGTAGGATATACTTGCATTGGAGGCAGTTCAGAGAAGGTTCACTAGGCTGATTCGGAGATAAGGGGGTTGACTTATGAAGATAGGTTGAGTAGGTTGGGCCTATACACATTGGAGTTCAGAAGAATGAAAGGTGATCTTATTGAAACATGTAAAATAATGAGGGGGCTCGACAAGGTCGATGCAGAGAGGATACTTCCCCTCGTGGGGGAATCTAGAACTAGGGGGCATAGTTTCAGAATAAAGGGTCGCCCATTTAAGAATTGAGATGAGGAGGAATTTCTCTCAGAGGGTCGTAAATCTATGGAATTCTCTGCCCCAGAGAGCTATGGAGGTTGGGTCATTGAATATATTTAAGACAGAGATGGACAGATTTTTGAGCGATAAGGAAGTAAAGGGTTATGGGGAGCGGGGAGGGAAGTGGAGCTGAGCCCAAGATCTGATCAGCCATGATCTTATTAAATGGAGGAGCAGGCTCGAGGACCATGTGGCCTACTCCTGTTCCTAATTCTTATGTTTATGTTCTTATCTGAGGTTAATTCGGTTGATGAGCTGCAGGCACAAATAGCAACGTGGGAATATGATGCAATGGGGATAACTGAGACCTGGCTCAAAAAAAGGGAAAATTGGATGTTAAATATTCCTGGGTACAAGGTATTCAGGAAAGATAGGGAAGGGAAAATAGGAGAAGGTGAAGCAGTTTTGATTACTGAAAATATTACAGTGTTAGAAAGAATGTCCTTGAGGGATCAAAGACAGAAACTATTTGGCTAGAGTTGAGAAACAATAAAGGAGCTATTTTGCTAGTTGGTGTATTTTATAGGCCTCCAGATTGTGTAAAGGATGTGGAGGTGCAGATTTGCAAATAAGTCACTTATCGGTGCAAGAACTATAGAGTGTTAAGATCAGCCATGATCTTACTGAATGGCGGAACAGGCTCGAGGGGGCGAATGGCCTACTCCTGTTCCTATTTCTTATATTGGGAGACTTTAACTCTACACTTATAGAGAAGGACAATGTGCAATCTAGAATAAAAATAGCTAATTTCAGTGGGTTGAGAACAGATCTCCCCTGGGTAAATTGGAATCAAAGATTGGCAGGCAAAGTCCACAGATTGTCCACAGATCCCTGAAAGTAGCAGGCCAGGTGGATAAGGTGGTTAAGAAGGCATACGGAATTCTTGCCTTTATTGGCATATAGAATATAAGAGCAGGGACGTTATGGTTGAATTGTATAATACTTAGGTTAGGCCACAGCTGGAGTACTGCGTGCAGTTCTGGTCGCCGTATTATAGGAAGGACATGATTGCACTAGAGAGGGTGCAGAGGAGATTTACTAGGTTGCCTGGAATGGAGAATCTTAGTTATGAGGAGAGATTGGATAGGCTGGATTTGTTCTCATTGGAGCAGAGGCAGTTGAGAGGAGACCTCATTAAGGTGTACAAAATATTGAGGGGCCTGGACATAGGGCCCATCTCCATTGGTGGAGGGGTCTATTACGAGGGGGCATAGTTTTAAGGTGGTTGGTAGAAGGTTTAGAGGGGAATTGAGGGGGGGCTTCTTTACGCAGAGGGTTGTGGGGATCTGGAACTCGCTGCCTGGAAGAGTGGTGGATGCAGAAACCCTCACCACTTTTAAGAGATGGTTGGATGGGCACTTGAAGTGCCCTAACCTGCAGGGTTACAGACCTAGAGCTGGTAATTTGGATTAGACTGGATGACCTTTTGTTGGACGGAGCAGATATAATGGTAAGTACTGCAGGGAATAGAATACGGCCAGGGTGATCGCCTGGACTAGTGTCGATCGCCTGGATGGGTCAGAGAGGAACTTTCCCAGATTTTGTTCTCCAATTGGTCTGGACTTTTGTCTGGTTTTTGCCTCTCCCAGGAGATCACATGGTTCCGGTTGGGGTGGAGTGTAGAATGTTTCAGTGTAGCGCTGTCGCAGTTGTGTGGGGCGGACTGGTTGGGCCGGGTGCTCTTTGCCTTTCCGCCATTGTTCATTGTTCCTAGGTTTATATGTAACCTTCAGGGCTGCTGACCGAGGGCCGTGCGGCTCTTTGTCGGCCAACGCGGACACGATGGGCCGGAATGGCCTCCTTCTGCGCTGCAGGTTTCTATGATTCTATGTTTTTATAGAGTAAATGAAGCGAAACGGTTTCCATTGGCTGAAAGGTTGATAATGGGAGGGCACAGATATAAGGTGATCGGCAAAAAAAAGAGGAGACATGAGGGGAAACCTTTTTTATGCAATGAGCGGTTAGGATCTGCAATGCACTGCCTGATGGGCGGTGGAACAGATTCAATAGTAACCTTCAAAAGAGAATTGGATAAATACCTGAAGGATAAAATTGCCGGGATATGGGGAAAGAGCGGGGAGAGTGGGACTGACTGCACTGCTCTTCGACAGAGCCGGCGCGGACTCGATGGGCCGAATGGCCTCCTTCTGTGATCCTATTCTAGGATCTCAGAGGGTTGTAGGACTGGAGGATGTTACAGAGATAGGGAGGGTCGTAGGGGCTGAAGGAGGTTAGAGAGATAGGGAGGGGTGTAGGGTTGGAGGAGGTTACAGAGATAGTGAGGGGTGTAGGGCTGGAGGGGGTTACAGAGATAGGGAGGGGTGTAGTGCTGGAGGAGGTTACAGAGATAGGGAGGGATGTCGGGCTGGAGGAGGTTACAGAGATAGGGAGGGTGTGGGGCTGGAGGAGGTTACCGAGATAGGGAGGGATGTAGGGCTGGAGGAGGTTACAGAAATAGGGAGGGATGTAGGGCTGGAGGAGGTTACAGAAATAGGGAGGGTGTAGGAGCTGGAGGAGGTTACAGAGATAGGGAGGGCTGTAGGGGGTTACAGAGATAGGGAGGGATGTCGGGCTGGAGGAGGTTACAGAGATAGGGAGGGTGTAGGGCTGGAGGAGGTTACCGAGATAGGGAGGGATGTAGGGCTGGAGGAGGTTACAGAAATAGGGAGGGTGTCGGAGCTGGAGGAGGTTACAGAGATAGGGAGGGGTGTAGGGCTGGAGGAGGTTACAGAGATAGGGAGGGCTGTAGGGCTGGAGGGGGTTACAGAGATAGGGAGGGGTGTAGGGCTGGAGGAGGTTACAGAGATAGACAGGGCCGTAGGGGCTGGAGGAGGTTACAGAGGTCGGGAGGGGTGTAGGGCTGGAGGACGTTACAGAGAGTGAGAGGGGTGTAGGGCTGGAGGAGGGTACAGAGATAGGGACGGATGTAGGGCTGAAGAGGATTACAGAGATAGGGAGGGGTGTAGGGCTGGAGGATGTTACAGAGATAGTGAGGGGTGTAAGAGCTGGAGGAGGTTACAGAGATAGGGAGGGGTGTAGGGGCTGAAGGAGGTTACAGAGATAGGGAGGAGTGTAGGGGCTGGAGGAGGTTACAGAGATAGGGAGGCGTGTAGGGGCTGAAGGAGGTTACAGAGATAGGGAGGAGTGTAGGGCTGGAGGAGGCTACAGAGATAGGGAGGGCTGTAGGGGCTGGATGAGGTTACAGAGACAGGGAGGGCTGTAGGGCTGGATGAGGTTACAGAGATGGAGGAGGGTTGTGGAGCTGAAGGGGGTTACAGAGATAGGGAGGGGGAGGGGGGTTATAGAGATGGGGTGGAGAGGGGGTTAGATAGAGGGGCGTGAGGAAGTTATAGAGATAGAGGGAGGGGTTATAGAGATGGTGGGGGGGCGAGGGGGTTACAGAGATGTGGGAGGTTACAGAGATAGAGGGGGTGAGGGGGTTACAGAGATAGAGGGGGGCGAGGGGGTTACAGGGATAGAGGGGGCGAGGGGAGTTACAGAGATAGAGGGGGTGAGGGGGTTACAGAGATAGAGGGGGGCGAGGGGGTTACAGGGATAGAGGGGGCGAGGGGAGTTACAGGGATAGAGGGGGTGAGGGGGTTACAGGGATAGAGGGGGTGAGGGGGTTACAGAGATAGAGGGGGTGAGGGGGTTACAGAGATAGAGGGGGCGAGGGGGTTACAGAGATAGAGGGGGTGAGGGGGGTTACAGAGATAGAGGGGGTGAGGGGGTTACAGGGATAGAGGGGGGTGCGAGGGGGTTACAGGGATAGAGGGGGGCGAGGGGGGTTACAGAGATAGAGGGGGGTGAGGGGGTTACAGGGATAGAGGGGGCGAGGGGGTTACAGGGATAGAGGGGGTGAGGGGGTTACAGAGATAGAGGGGGCGAGGGGGTTACTTACATAAGAACATAAGAATTATGCCCTCGAAATACTGACACACTCCCGGGGACCCCCTGTAAATACTGACACACTCCCGGGGACCCCCTGTAAATACTGACACACACCCGAGGATGCCCTGTAAATACTGACACACACCCGAGGATGCCCTGTAAATACTGACACACACCCGGGGACGTCCTGTAAATACTGACACACTCCCGGGGACGTCCTGTAAATACTGACACACTCCCGGGGACCCCCTGTAAATACTGACACACTCCCGAGGACACTCTGTAAATACAGGCACACTCCCGAGGACACTCTGTAAATACAGGCACACTCCTGGAGAAGTCCCTCGAAATACTGACACATTCCCGGGGACGCTCTCTAAATACTGACACACTCCCGAGGACATCCTGTAAATACCAACACACTTCCATCTGCCAAACCTTAGCCCATTCGCTTAACCTATCCAAATCTCTTTGCAGTTCTGTGTCCTCCACACAACCCGCTTTCCCACTAATCTTTGTGTCATCTGCAAATTTTGTTACACTACACTCTGTTCACTCTTCCAGGTCATCTATGTATATTGTAAACAGTTGTGGTCCCAGCACCAATCCCTGTGGCACACCACTAACCACCGATTTCCAACCCGAAAAGGACCCATTTATCCCGACTCTCTGCTTTCTGTTCGCCAGCCAATTCTCGATCCATGCTAATACATTTCCTCTGACTCCGCGTACCTTTATCTTCTGCAGTAACTTTTTGTGTGGCACCTTATCGAATGCCTTTTGGAAATCTAAATACACCACATCCATCGGTACACGTCTATCCACCATGCTCATTATATCCTCAAAGAATTCCAGTAAATTAGTTCAACATGATTTCCCCTTCATGAATCCATGTTGCGTCTGCTTGATTGCACTATTCCTATCTAGATGTCCCGCTATTTTTTCCTTAATGATAGCTTCAAGCATTTTCCCCACTACAGATGTTAAACTAACCGGCCTATAGTTACCTGCCTTTTGTCTTCCCCCTTTTTTAAACAGAGGCGTTACATTAGCTGCTTTCCAATCCGCTGGTACCTCCCCAGAGCCCAGATAATTTTGGTAGATTATAACGAATGCATCTGCTATAACTTCCACCATCTCTTTTAATATCCTGGGAAGCATTTCATCAGGACCAGGGGACTTGTCTACCTTGAGTCCCATTAGCCTGTCCAGCACTACCTCCTAGTGATAGTGATTGTCTCAAGGTCCTCCCTTCCCACATTCCTGTGACCAGCAATTTTTGGCATGGTTTTTGTGTCTTCCACTGTGAAGACCGAAGCAAAATAATTGTTTAAGGTCTCAGCCATTTCCACATTTCCCATTATTAAATCCCCCTTCTCATCTTCTGAGGGACCAACATTTACTTTAGTCACTCTTTTCCATTTTATATATCTGTAAAAGCTTTTACTATCTGTTTTTATGTTTTGCGCAAGTTTACTTTTGTAATCTATCTTTCCTTTCTTTATTGTTTTCTTAGTCATTCTTTGCTGTCGTTTAAAATGTTCCCAATCTTCTAGTTTCCCACTAACCCTGGCCACCTTATGCGCATTGGTTTTTAATTTGATACTCTCCTTTATTTCCTTGGTTATCCCTTCTCTTACTGTCCTTCTTTTTCACTGGAATATATTTTTGTTGAGCACTATGAAAGAGCTCCTTAAAAGTCCTCCACTGTTCCTCAATTGTGCCACCGTTTAGTCTGTGTTCCCAATCTACTTTCGCCAACTCTGCCCTCATCCCACTGTAGTCCCCTTTGTTTAAGCATAGTATGCTCATTTCTGACACAACTTCCTCACCCTCAATCTGATTACAAATTCAACCATACTGTGATCACTCATTCCGAGAGGATCTTTTACTAGGAGATCGTTTATTATTCCTGTCTCATTACACAGGATCAGATCTAAGTTCGCTTGCTCCCTTGTAGGTTCTGTAACATACGGTTCTAAGAAACAATCCCGTATGCATTCTATGAATTCCTCCTCCAGGCTACCCTGTGCGATTTGATTTGACCAATCGATATGTAGGTTAAAATCCCCCATGATTACTGCCGTTCCTTTTTCACATGCCTCTATTATTCCCTTGATTATTGCCCGCCCCACCATGAAGTTATTATTTGGGGCCTATAAACTACACCCACCAGTGACTTTTTCCCCTTACTGTCTCTAATCTCCACCCACAATGATTCAACATTTTGTTCATTAGAGCCAATATCGTCTCTCACAACTGCTCTGATATCTTCCGTTATTAACAGAGCTACCCCACCTCCTTTCCCTTCTTGTCTATCTTTCCGAATTGTCAGATACCCCTGTATGTTTAATTCCCAGTCTTGGCCACCCTGCAACCACGTTTCTGTAATGGCCACCAAATCATACCCATTTGTAATGATTTGTGCCGTCAACTCATTTGCTTTATTTCGAATGCTGCGTGCGTTTAGAGTGTTTTAATACTAGTTTTTAAACCATGATTTTTAGTTTTGACCCCTCCTGCAGCCCCTTTATATTCATACATATTGTCCCTTTCTATCACTTGTGGTTTACACTTACCCCAGTGCTATTCTGCTCTGTTGCCTCCTGCCTTTTGCATTCTTTCTTGGGATCCTGTTCATCTGAGCTCTCACCCACTCTAACTAGCTCAGAGCCCTCTCCTGGGTTCCGAATACTCCTTGCATTGAGATTACAGGGATAGAGAGGGCGAGGGGGTTATTGAGATAGAGGGGGGTGAGGGGGTTTACAGAGATAGAGGGGGAGCGAGGGGGTTATAGAGATCGAGGGGGGTCGAGGGGGGTTACAGAGAATGAGGGGGGCGAGGGGTTACAGGGATAGGGGGGGGTCACAGAGATAGAGGGGGGGGGCGAGGGGTTACAGAGATAGAGGGGGGTCGAAGGGAGTTATAGAGATAGAGGGGGGGGCGAGGAGGGTTATAGAGATAAAGGGGGGGCGAGGGGGTTACAGGGTTAGAGGGGGGCGAGGGGGTTACAGGGTTAGAGGGGGGTCGTGGGGGGGTTACAGAGATAGAGGGGGGGCGAGGGGGTTATAGAGATAGAGGGGGGGCGAGGGGGTTATAGAGATAGAGGGGGGGGCGAGGAGGGTTATAGAGATAAAGGGGGGGCGAGGGGGTTACAGAGATAGAGAGGGGTGCGAGGGGGTTATAGAGATAGAGGGGGTCGAGGGAGTTACAGAGATAGAGGGGGGGGCGAGGGGGTTATAGAGATAGAGGGGGGTGCGAGGGGTTATAGAGATAGAGGGGGTCGAGGGGGTTACAGAGATAGAGGGGGGGGGCGAGGGGGTTATAGAGATAAAGGGGGGGCGAGGGGGTTACAGAGATAGAGGGGGGTGCGAGGGGTTATAGAGATAGAGGGGGTCGAGTGGGTTACAGAGATAGAGGGGGGGGCGATGGGGTTATAGAGATAGAGGGGGTCGAGGGGGTTACAGAGATAGAGGGGGGGGCGAGGGGGTTATAGAGATAGAGGGGGTCGAGGGGGTTACAGAGATAGAGGGGGGGGGCGAGGGGGTTATAGAGATAGAGGGGGTCGAGGGGGTTATGGAGATAAGGGGGGGGGGGCGAGGGGGTTATAGAGATGGGGGGGGCGAGGTGTTTATAAAGATAGAGGGGGAGGGCGAGGGGGTTATAGAGATAGAGGGGGGACGAGGGGGTTATAGAGATAGAGGGGGGGGGCGAGGGGTTATAGAGATAGAGGGGGGGCGAGGGGGTTATAGAGATAGAGGGGAGGCGAGGGGGTTAGAGAGATAGAGGGGGGGCGAGGGGGTTATAGAGATAGAGGGGAGGCGAGGGGGTTAGAGAGATAGAGGGGGTCGAGGGGGTTATGGAGATATGGGGGGGGGCGAGGGGGTTATAGAGATAGAGGGGGGACGAGGGGGTTATAGAGATAGAGGGGGTCGAGGGGGTTATGGAGATAAGGGGGGGGGGCGAGGGGGTTATAGAGATAGGGGGGGGCGAGGTGTTTATAAAGATAGAGGGGGAGGGCGAGGGGGTTATAGAGATAGAGGGGGGGGCGAGGGGGTTATAGAGATAGGGGGGTGCGAGGGGTTATAGAGATAGAGGGGGGCGAGGGGGTTATAGAGATAGAGGGGGGGGCGAAGGGGTTATAGAGATAGAGGGGAGGCGAGGGGGTTATAGAGATAGAGGGGGGGCGAGTGGGTTATAGAGATAGAGGGCAGGCGAGGGGGTTAGAGAGATAGAGGGGGGGCGAGGGGGTTATAGAGATAGGGGGGTGCGAGGGGTTATAGAGATAGAGGGGAGGCGAGGGGGTTAGAGAGATAGAGGGGGGGCGAGGGGGTTATAGAGATAGGGGGGTGCGAGGGGTTATAGAGATAGAGGGGGGCGAGGGGGTTATAGAGATAGAGGGGAGGCGAGGGGGTTATAGAGATAGAGGGGAGGCGAGGGGGTTAGAGAGATAGAGGGGAGGCGAGGGGGTTATAGAGATAGAGGGGGGCGAGGGGGTTATAGAGATAGAGGGGGGCGAGGGGGTTATAGAGATAGAGGGGGTCGAGGGGGTTATAGAGATAGAGGGGGGACGAGGGGGTTATAGAGATAGAGGGGGGGGCAAGGGGGTTAGAGAGATAGAGGGGGGGGCGAGGGGTTATAGAGATAGAGGGGGGCGAGGGGGTTATAGAGATAGAGGGGAGGCGAGGGGGTTAGAGAGATAGAGGGGGGGCGAGGGGGTTATAGAGATAGAGGGGGGCGAGGGGGTTATAGAGATAGAGGGGGTGCGAGGGGGTTATAGAGATAGAGGGGGGGGCGAGGGGGTTATAGAGATAGAGGGGGGCGAGGGGGTTATAGAGATAGAGGGGAGGCGAGGGGGTTAGAGAGATAGAGGGGGGGCGAGGGGGTTATAGAGATAGGGGGGGTGTGAGGGGGTTATAGAGATAGAGGGGGGGGGGAGGGGTTATAGAGATAGAGGGGGGCGAGGGGGTTATAGAGATAGAGGGGAGGCGAGGGGGTTAGAGAGATAGAGGGGGGCGAGGGGTTATAGAGATAGAGGGGGGGGCGAGGGGGTTATAGAGATAGGGGGGTGCGAGGGGGTTAGAGAGATAGAGGGGGGGCGAGGGGGTTATAGAGATAGGGGGGTGTGAGGGGGTTGTAGAGATAGAGGGGGGCGAGGGGGTTATAGAGATAGGGGGGGGCGAGGGGGTTATAGAGATGGGGGGGGCGAGGGGGTTGTAGAGATAGGGGGGGGCGAGGGGGTTATAGAGATAGGGGGGGGCGAGGGGGTTGTAGAGATAGAGGGGGGGCGAGGGGGTTATAGAGATAGAGGGGGTGCGAGGGGGTTATAGAGATAGAGGGGGTGCGAGGGGGTTATAGAGATAGATGGGGTGCGAGGGGGTTATAGAGATAGGGGGGGCGAGGGGGTTATAGAGATGGGGGGTGTGAGGGGGTTGTAGAGATAGAGGGGGCGAGGGGGTTATAGAGATAGGGGGGTGTGAGGGGGTTGTAGAGATAGAGGGGGGCGAGGGGGTTATAGAGATAGGGGGGGGCGAGGGGGTTATAGAGATAGGGGGGGGCGAGGGGGTTGTAGAGATAGAGGGGGGTGAGGGGGTTATAGAGATAGAGAGGGGTCGAGGGGGTTATAGAGATGGGGGGGCGAGGGGGTTACAGGAATAGAGGGGGGGCGTGGGGGTTTTCGAGATGGGGGGCGAGGGGGTTATAGAGATAGAGGGGAGGGCGAGATGGGGGGGCGAGGGGGTTACAGGGATAAAAGGGGGCAAGGGGGTTATAGAGATAGGGGGGGGCGAGGGGGTTACAGAGATGGGGACGAGGGGGGTTACAGGGATACAGGGGCGAAGGGGTTAGAGGGATACAGGGGCGAGGGGGTTAGAGGGATAGAGGGGCGAGGGGGTTAGAGGGATAGAGAGGGGGCGAGGGGGTTATAGAGATGGGGGGGGCAAGGGGGTTACAGGAATAGAGGGGGGCGTGGGGGTTTTCGAGATGGGGGGGCGAGGGGGTTATAGAGATAGAGGGGCGAGGGGGTTAGAGGGATAGAGGGGCGAGGGGGTTACAGGGATAGAGGGGTGAGGGGGTTACAGGGATAGAGGGGCGAGGGTGTTACAGGGATAGAGGGGCGAGGGGGTTACAGGGATAGAGGGGCGAGGGGGTTAGGGGGATAGAGGGGCGAGGGGGTTACAGGGATAGAGGGGCGAGGGGGTTACAGGAATAGAGGGGCAAGGGGGTTACAGGGATAGAGGGACGAGGGGGTTACAGGGATAGAGGGGCGAGGGGGTTAGAGGTATAGAGGGGCGAGGGGGTTAGAGGGATAGAGGGGTGAGGGGGTTACAGGAATAGAGGGGCGAGGGGGTTAGGGGGATAGAGGGGCAAGGGGGTTACAGGAATAGAGGGGCGAGGGGGTTACAGGGATAGAGGGGCGAGGGGGTTACAGGGATAGAGGCGGTGAAGGGGGTTACAGGGATAGAGGGGCGAGGGGGTTACAGGGATAGAGGCGGTGAAGGGGGTGCGAATCCATGGATTGATTGAAAACAAGAATGAGAATGTTAAAATCTGACAGTAAGGAGAGATCGTTTCCAGCGGCAGCAGGGTCGGTAACCAGAGGGCACAGATTGAAGGTAATTGGCAAAAGGACCAGAGTGGAGATGGGGAAAACATTTCTTTCGGCAGCGAGTTGTTGTGATCTGGAACGCGCTGCCTGAAGGGGCGGTGGAAGCAGATTTAATCGTGGCCCAGAAATTCCAGCCTCCCTGGGTCGGTACGGAGTGTGTGTCGAGTATGTGCCGGGTCGGGACAGAGTGCATGCCGGGTGTGTGCCGGGTCGGTACGGATTGCGTGCCGGGTGCGTGCCGGGTCGGTACGGAGTGTGTGTCGAGTATGTGCCGGGTCGGGGCAGAGTACGTGCCGGGTCGGGGCAGAGTGCGTGCCGGGTGCATGCCGGGTCGGTACGGAGTGTGTGTCGAGTGTGTGCCGGGTCGGGGCAGAGTACGTGCCGGGTCGGGGCAGAGTGCGTGCCGGGTGCGTGCCAGGTGCGTGCCGGGTCGGTACGGAGTGCGTGCCGGGTGCGTGCCGGGTCGGGACAGAGTGCGTGCCGGGTCGGGACAGAGTGCGTGCCGGGTCGGGACAGAGTGCGTGCCGGGTGCGTGCCGGGTCGGTACGGAGTGCGTGCCGGGTGCGTGCCGGGTCGGTACGGACTGCGTGCCGGGTGGGGACAGAGTGCGTGCCGTGTGCGTGCCGGGTCGGGACAGAGTGCGTGCCGGGTCGGGACGGAGTGCGTGCCGGGTCGGTACGGAGTGCGTGCCGGGTCGGTACGGAGTGCGTGCCGGGTCGGGACGGAGTGCGTGCCGGGTCGGGACGGAGTGCGTGCCGGGTCGGGACGGAGTGCGTGCCGGGTCGGGACGGAGTGCGTGCCGGGTCGGGACGGAGTGCGTGCCGGGTGCGTGCCGGGTCGGGACCGAGTGCGTGCCGGGTCGGGACGGAGTGCGTGCCGGGTCGGGACCGAGTGCGTGCCGGGTCGGGACCGAGTGCGTGCCGGGTCGGTACGGAGTGCGTGCCGGGTCGGGACAGAGTGCGTGCCGGGTCGGGACAGAGTGCGTGCCGGGTCGGGACAGAGTGCGTGCCGGGTCGGGACGGAGTGCGTGCCGGGTCGGGACAGAGTGCGCGCCGGGTCGGGACGGAGTGCGTGCCGGGTCGGGACGGAGTGCGTGCCGGGTCGGGACGGAGTGCGTGCCGGGTCGGGACGGAGTGCGTGCCGGGTCGGTACAGAGTGCGTGCCGGGTCGGTACAGAGTGCGTGCCAGGTGCGTGCCGGGTCGGGACAGAGTGCGTGCCGGGTCGGGACAGAGTGCGTGCCGGGTCGGGACGGAGTGCGTGCCGGGTCGGGACGGAGTGCGTGCCGGGTCGGGACAGAGTCCGTGCCGGGTCGGGACAGAGTGCGTGCCGGGTCGGTACGGAGTGCGTGCCGGGTCGGGACGGAGTGCGTGCCGGGTCGGGACCGAGTGCGTGCCGGGTCGGTACGGAGTGCGCGCCGGGTCGGGACAGAGTGCGTGCCGGGTCGGGACAGAGTGCGTGCCGGGTCGGGACAGAGTGCGTGCCGGGTCGGTACGGAGTGCGCGCCGGGTCGGGACAGAGTGCGTGCCGGGTCGGGACAGAGTGCGCGCCGGGTCGGTACGGAGTGCGTGCCGGGTCGGGACAGAGTGCGTGCCGGGTCGGGACAGAGTGCGTGCCGGGTCGGGACAGAGTGCGTGCCGGGTCGGTACGGAGTGCGCGCCGGGTCGGTACGGAGTGCGTGCCGGGTCGGGACAGAGTGCGTGCCGGGTCGGGACAGAGTGCGTGCCGGGTCGGGACAGAGTGCGTGCCGGGTCGGTACGGAGTGCGCGCCGGGTCGGGACAGAGTGCGTGCCGGGTCGGGACAGAGTGCGCGCCGGGTCGGTACGGAGTGCGCGCCGGGTCGGGACGGAGTGCGTGCCGGGTCGGGACAGAGTCCGTGCCGGGTCGGGACGGAGTGCGTGCCGGGTCGGGACGGAGTGCGTGCCGGGTCGGGACGGAGTGCGTGCCGGGTCGGGACGGAGTGCGTGCCGGGTCGGGACCGAGTGCGTGCCGGGTCGGGACGGAGTGCGTGCCGGGTCGGGACCGAGTGCGTGCCGGGTCGGGACCGAGTGCGTGCCGGGACCGAGTGCGTGCCGGGTCGGGACCGAGTGCGTGCCGGGTCGGGACAGAGTGCGTGCCGGGTCGGGACGGAGTGCGTGCCGGGTCGGGACAGAGTGCGTGCCGGGTCGGGACAGAGTGCGTGCCGGGTCGGGACAGAGTGCGTGCCGGGTCGGGACACAGTGCGTGCCGGGTCGGGACAGAGTGCGTGCCGGGGTGTGTACGGACCCGGCAAGGCATCGGAAAAGCCGGTTTTCGGCGGGCATTGGTTTCTGGTTTGACAGACCCTCCCGCATCTTGGGAGAAGGATATTCCCACGGCAGGGATTGGACTGTTTGCCCATCTCTTGCCCTGCGAATGTCCTTAAAACTCCAGCGCCTGGTGAAAGCAGGTGCATAGCCTACTTTTACCAGCGTAAGAGTTTAAATACATACAAAAACATAGTTAAATAAAATTTAAAAATACATATTTATGTTAAAAGTCCACTCAGGTAATTTTATTTTAAACCATAATTAAACTTTTTTTTAAAATCGGCAAAAAGATGTTTTTTTTCAAACCTTTTATATCAACTTTAATTTCTATAGTGTATTTATGTGAGTTTTTTAATGTTTTATGTCGTGTTTGGGGGTGTATCTCATTCACAGTAATAGGAGTTTCCGACTTACGACCTCCGCTTACTATGAATGAGAAAATACTTCCCTGTGATTGGGTGTCCAGGCCCACTTGACTCCTGCGGATGTCCTAACGTGAATGCCCTAACGTTGCACAAGAAGAGCAGGCCTCGAGTCCGCGATCTCTGGCAAGCGTTCGACCAAAAGGTAAGTGTGCATCTTTTCTCCTACTTTTAGTCACACGCCCGCGGGAAGAAGAAACCGGGATTTCAGGGCCAGTAACTTTCGAAAGGAACTTGTATAAATAGTTGCAGGGCAATGGTGAAAGACCGGGGCAGTGGGATTACACGGATAGGTTTTGCACAGAGCTGACACAGGATCGATGGGCCGAATGGCCTTCAATCCATTCTATGGCTGTACAGTGAGTGTTACAGACAAGTCTACGGCTCAGTGTGGGACTGTGAAAGGAGACAGTGAGTCGAGTGAACGCCTGGAACCTACACGGCCATTCCTCTTCCCCATGGGATTATCGGGGTGAAAAGACCATTGAGCAGCTCATTCATCTCCTTACCTGGGTAGCGGACCTGATCAGTCTTCTGACCTCCTCCTTGATGCTCAGAGCATCGGGGGCCGGTGGGTGGACAAAGATGGTGACATCGGAGGGTCCCCTGCACATGTGAGTGCTGGGCCATCCCAGATCCAGCGCTGGGGCAGCAATGTCAGTATGGACAGGCCAATAGGTGCCCGATGAGTCCGATTCATCATACTCATCGCCCAGAAACTCAAGCTCGTCCAAGGGTATGGCCGGTTTCTTCAGGTGCTTATTAATGTGCTCAATCTCGCTGGTGCTGAGAAAGTCCACCTCCTTCTCATTCACCAGGAAGCGGTAATAGGCGTCGATCCCCTCCTCCGCCAGTACGTCGATGGCAATGCGGTAATACTCCTTGTAGTGAGGAGGGACATGGCTGGAATCATTGTCGACATCGCCCGTGAACGAACATTGAGAGCGGTGTGCCATCTCACGTCCACTGCTGCAGCTCACCTGTACATACACACCTGGGTTAGTGACACTGGGACACACACCTACCTGTACACACACACACCTGGGTTAGTGACACTGGGACACACACCTACCTGTACACACACACACACCTGGGTTAGTGACACTGGGACACACACCTACCTGTACATACACACACCTGGGTTAGTGACACTGGGACACACACCTACCTGTACATACACACACCTGGGTTAGTGACACTGGGACACACACCTACCTGTACATACACACCTGGGTTAGTGACACTGGGACACACACCTACCTGTACACACACACACACACACACCTGGGTTAGTGACACTGGGACACACACCTACCTGTACATACACACACCTGGGTTAGTGACACTGGGACACACACCTACCTGTACACACACACCTGGGTTAGTGACACTGGGACACACACCTACCTGTACACACACACCTGGGTTAGTGACACTGGGACACACACCTACCTGTACACACACACCTGGGTTAGTGACACTGGGACACACACCTACCTGTACATACACACACCTGGGTTAGTGACACTGGGACACACACCTACCTGTACACACACACCTGGGTTAGTGACACTGGGACACACACCTACCTGTACATACACACACCTGGGTTAGTGACACTGGGACACACACCTACCTGTACACACACACCTGGGTTAGTGACACTGGGACACACACCTACCTGTACATACACACACCTGGGTTAGTGACACTGGGACACACGGCTACCTGTACACACACACCTGGGTTAGTGACACTGGGACACACACCTACCTGTACATACACACACCTGGGTTAGTGACACTGGGACACACGGCTACCTGTACATACACACACCTGGGTTAGTGACACTGGGACACACACCTACCTGTACACACACACACACCTGGGTTAGTGACACTGGGACACACACCTACCTGTACACACACACACCTGGGTTAGTGACACTGGGACACACACCTACCTGTACACACACACACCTGGGTTAGTGACACTGGGACACACACCTACCTGTACACACACACACCTGGGTTAGTGACACTGGGACACACACCTACCTGTACACACACACACCTGGGTTAGTGACACTGGGACACACACCTACCTGTACACACACACACACCTGGGTTAGTGACACTGGGACACACGGCTACCTGTACACACACACCTGGGTTAGTGACACTGGGACACACACCTACCTGTACACACACACACCTGGGTTAGTGACACTGGGACACACGGCTACCTGTACACACACACACCTGGGTTAGTGACACTGGGACACACACCTACCTGTACACACACACACCTACCTGTACACACACACACCTGGGTTAGTGACACTGGGACACACACCTACCTGTACACACACACACACCTGGGTTAGTGACACTGGGACACACACCTACCTGTACACACACACACCTGGGTTAGTGACACTGGGACACAGGCACCTACCTGTACACACACACACACACATGGGTTAGTGACACTGGGACACAGGCACCTACCTATATACACACACACACCTGGGTTAGTGACACTGGGACACAGGCACCTACCTGTACACACACACCTGGGTTAGTGACACTGGGACACAGGCACCTACCTGTACACACACACATCTGGGTTAGTGACACTGGGACACACACCTACCTGTACACACACACCTGGGTTAGTGACACTGGGACACACACCTACCTGTACACACACACACCTGGGTTAGTGACACTGGGACACACACCTACCTGTACACACACACACCTGGGTTAGTGACACTGGGACACACACCTACCTGTACACACACACACACCTGGGTTAGTGACACTGGGACACACACCTACCTGTACACACACACACCTGGGTTAGTGACACTGGGACACAGGCACCTACCTGTACACACACACACACCTGGGTTGGGCAGTGGGGTGGAGCGGAGTGTGGAGCGCAGAGTTGGGGCTGGCTGGGCAGACACAGTGGGGTCTGGCGGAATGCTGGGGCCGCTGGCTGTCCAGGGGCCACACGGGGCTGTGCTCCGCTCCGCTCCCACTCCGGGCCCCGCTCCGCCCCGAACTCCCGCTGCCGGCCACCGCTCGGATCCAGGAAACAAAGTTCAACTCGGGAGGGACCTGGAGCTTCACATCCGGCGGGAGAGCTCGCCACTCCCAGTACTGTGGGTGGGGTGTCTGATCTGGCACCCTGCCCCCGGCACCCAGCCTGGCACCCTGTCCCACAGCTTAGCACCCTGTCCCACAGCCTAGGACCCTGCCCCAGCACCCAGCCTAGCACCCAGCCCCACAGCTTATCACCCTGCCCCCAGCACCCAGCCCCACAGCTTATCACCCTGCCCCCAGCACCCTGTCCCACAGCTTAGCACCCTGCCCCCAGCACCCAGCCCCACAGCTTAGCACCCTGCCCCCAGCACCCAGCCCCACAGCTTAGCACCCTGCCCCCATCACCCAGCCCCACAGCTTATCACCCTGCCCCCAGCACCCTGTCCCACAGCTTAGCACCCTGCCCCCATCACCCTGTCCCACAGCTTAGCACCCTGTCCCCAGCACCCTGTCCCACAGCCTAGCACCCTGCCCCAGCACCCAGCCTAGCACCCTGTCCCACAGCTTAGCACCCTGCCCCCAGCACCCTGTCCCACAGCCTCGCACCCTGTCCCACAGCCTGTCACCCTGTCCCCAGCACCCTGCCCAACAGCCTGGCACCCTGTCCCCAGCACCCTGACCCACAGCACCCTGCTCCTCACCCGACTCCATCCACCGGGTAAGGCAGACCTGGCACTTGGACAACACCTTTCACCCCCTCAGCACTCCCTGCCATTTACCATACGTGAAGTACTTGATTTGAAGTTTTGTTGTAATGTAGGAAACACTCAGCCAGTGTGCGCACAGCAAGCTCCCACAAACAGCAATGTGATAACGACAGGATAATCAGTTTTACTGATTTTGATTGTGGGCTAAATATTGTCCCAGGATATTGGGGATAACTCCCCTGCTCTTTGAATAGTGCCATGGGATCTTTTACTTCCGCCTGAAAGGCAGACGGGGCCTCGGTTTAACATCTCATCTGAAAGTCGGCACCTCTGACAGTGCAGCACTCCCTCAGTACTGCCTCTCTGACAATGTAGCACTCCCGCAGTACTGACCCTCCGATAGTGCAGCACTCCCTCAGTACTGCCCCTCCGATAGTGCAGCACTCCCTCAGTACTGCCCCTCCGACAGTGCAGCACTCCCTCAGTACTGCCCCTCCGACAGTGCAGTGCTCCGTCAGTACTGCCCCTCCGACAGTGCAGCACTCCCTCAGTACTGCCCCTCCGACAGTGCAGCACTCCCTCAGTACTGCCCCTCCGACAGTGCAGTGCTCCGTCAGTACTGCCCCTCCGACAGTGCAGCACTCCCTCAGTACTGCCCTTCCGACAGTGCAGCCCTCCCTCAGCACTGCACTGAACTGTCAGCCTAGAGATTTGTGCTCAAATTTCTGGAGTGGGTCTCGAACCCACAACCTCGTGACTCAGAAGTGAGAGATGTACGCACTGAGACACTGGAACTTGAGCCAGGCTGCTGACACATCAGAACAGGCAATTAACACATCAGGCTGACCACATTATATAAACAGAGGAACTAGCAAGGGAACGCAGCGATTACATTGGTGCAGATAAAGTGAACTTTGCTGTTTTTGTCTTGGGTCTTGGATGAGCTCAGCAGCCCCTCCCCCTCTAGCAGGGTTGCCAAGAACCCTCTGGGACCCCCCCTGCAATCTCCGGAATGAGGGATTAATCTCCGACATACTTAGGCAGAGAAATTATCTCTACACTTTAAACAGAAGTTGCTCTTTCATTTTCTTTGCACACTGTTGTTTACTAGCTATGAAGTGGTGCTGGTGTGGAGGCTGTTTTATTAGTCATGGGCTAGTTGGAGACGCAGGCCACACTGTCCGCATGCCCAACACGAGACTCCCAAAGCAAGCGCTCTACTCGGAACTCCGACACGGCAAGCGAGCCCAAGGTGGGCAGCGGAAACGTTACAAGGACACCCTCAAAGTCTCCCTGATAAAGTGCAACATCCCCACTGACACCTGGGAGTCCCTGGCCAAAGACCGCCCTAAGTGGAGGAAGTGCATCCGGGAGGGCGCTGAGCACCTCGAGTCTCGTCGCCGAGACCATGCAGAAACCAAGTGCAGGCAGCGGAAAGAGTGTACGGTAAACCTGTCCCACCCTCCCTTTCCCTCAACCACTGTCTGTCCCATCTCTGACAGAAACTGTAATTCCTGCATTGGACTGTTCAGTCACCTAACAACTCACTTTTAGAGTGGAAGCAAGTCTTCCTCGATTTCGAAAGACTGCCTATGATGATGAAGATGATAATGGGAGGCGCAAGGGCAGGTGGTGAGCCCTCAGAAATGCTTCCAACTGGAGCTCGGCCCCAGTCAGTCCGTTGTGGAAAGCAGGAAGTCGGCCAGAGTTATGAGGACACTCGAAGCATTCGATAAAGCTGCCTGTCTGTACCTGCCTCTCACCTGCTGACTCTGCAGCTCTCAATTACCAAGCTCCCTGCTCAGTCCTGTACCAGCACCAGACCGATTGCCAGCGCAGGATTCCAATCCAGCCACTCACTCCCATTCACTCCCAATCCACTCACTTCCTGCCGCGGAAATGTTCCGGAATCACTTCTCCCTTCCCCCACCCCCGCTCTTACGTTTAGAGTAACTCCACAAGACTGTATAATCTTAAGCTCAAACTGTTGTGACCTTGGTCTCTTTAATGTAACTCCAGAGTGAGGAGGGAGCATGGTAGTCTGCCTTTTATACCTGCTTGCCCGGGGTGTGCAGGTGACCCTTGGGTCTCCCACAGGTGCACCCCCTGGTGGCAAGTCTTACACACTAGTAAAGTTTACATACATAACATCACTCCCTCCCCCAAGTTATTTACAAGTTGAGGCGATCCAGGGCTCTGCGTTCCCCCGTTGATCGCCTGAGTTGAAGTCCTGACATGGGTGAGTGGGTCGGATCATAGCTGCTCTGCGGTGTGGCTGGTCTGATCGGACTGTCGGGCATGGTGGGTTCATCCTCGTGGTTGATCGCGAGGTTGATTGCTGGTTGGGTGTGTCTGGGTGGATCAATGATGGTAATGTCCTCTTCAAACTCTTCTTGGTTGTCAGTGAATCGCAGTTTGGTCTGATCCAAATGTTTTCTGCACGTTTGTCCATTCAAAGGTTTGACAACAAACACTCTATTCCCTTCCTTGGCTAACACAGTGTCAGCAACCCATTTGGGACCATGACCGTAATTAACAACAAACACAGGGTCATTAACCTCAATGTCACGTGACACAGCCACGCAATCGTGGTACATGTTATGCCGGTGACGCCGGGTTTCTGCATGATCATTGAGATCCGGGTGGACTAAGGAGAGCCTGGTTTTGAGTGCTCTCCTCATTAACAATTCTGCCGGGGGAACACCAGTAAGCGAGTGGGGTCGCGTCTGGTAACTGAGCAGAACCTGAGATAACCGGGTCTGCAGGGAACCGTCCATCACGCGTTTCAAGCTCTGCTTGATGGTTTGGACTGCCTGTTCCACTTGACCATTGGATGTGGGTTTAAACGGGGCAGACCTGAATGCTTAATGCCATTGCGGGTCATGAACTCGTTGAATTCCGAGCTGGTGAAACATGGTCCATTGTCACTAACAAGGACGTTGGGCAAACCATGGGTGGTGAACATGGCCCGGAGGCTTTCAATGGTGGCAGTGGACGTACATGATGACATTATTATACATTCAATCCATTTAGAGTAAGCATCCACTGCTACAAGGAACATCTTTCCTAGAAAGGGGCCAGCGAAATCTACGTGGACCCTGGACCACAGTTTGGAGGGCCATGACCACAGACTCAGTGGGGCCTCCCTTGGTGCATTGCTCAACTGTGAGCAAGTGAAATATTGGTGTACACATGACTCCAATTCCGAGTCAATGCCAGGCCACCAAACATGTGACCTGGCGATAGCCTTCATCATGACTATGCCTGGGTAAGTACTGTGGAGATCACGTATAAACGTTTCCCTGCCTTTTTTTGGCAAAACTACACGATTCCCCCATAGGAGACAATCCAAATGGATGGACATTTCATCCTTGCGTCGGTGGAACAGCTTAATTTCATCTTGCATTTCCCCGGGAACGGCCGACCAGCTCCCATTGAGGACGCAGCTTTTTACTAGTGATAGCACCGGGTCCTGGCTAGTCCGGGTCCTGGCTAGTCCAGGTCCTGATCTGGTGAGTTGTGACGGGTGTCCACTCACTCTCAAAAGCATCCATTACAAGAAGCAAGTCTCCGGGTTGCGCCATTTCCACCCCGGTGGTGGGCAATGGTAGCCGACTGAGGGCATCAGCATAGTTCTCAGTGCCTGGTCTGTGGCGGATTACATAGTCATACGCAGATAACGTTAGTGCCCATCTTTGGATGCGGGATGAAGCATTGTGTTAATACTTTTGCTTTCTGAGAACAGCGAAATGAGCGGCTTGTGGTCAGTTTCGAGCTCGAACCGGAATCCAAATAGGTATTGGTGCATCTTCTTAACCCTGTATATGCATGCTAATGCTTCTTTCTCAACTATACTGCAGGCTCTTTCAGCCTTCGATAAGCTTCTGGGTCAATATGCAACCGGTTGCAGTTTGCTTGACCCATTGGCTTGCTGTAACACACAACCAACCCCATACGAAGATGCATCACAAGCAAGTACTAAACATTTACATGGGTCATACAATACAAGTAACTGTTAGAACATAGCAGGTCTCTGGCCTTGTGAAAGGCTGTCTCGTGAGATTTACCCCAAACCCAGTCGTCAAATAAGTGGTAGTGGGCCGAGCAAAGTGTTCAACCCCGGTAGAAAGTTATCTCAATAGTTGAGGAGTCCCAGGAACGAACGCAGCTCTGTCACATTCTGTGGTCTGGATACATTCTTGATGGCCTCCGTCTTGGAGTCCGTGGGTCTGGTGCCGTCCGCCGCAATCTTTCTCCCCAGAAATTTGACCTCTGGTGCCAGGAAAACACACTTGGAGCGTTTCAGCCTGAGTCCCAACTCTGTCCAGTCGTTTGAGAACCTCTTCCAGGTTGTGCAAGTGTTCGGTGGTATTGCGACCAGTGATCAGGATGTCGTCTTGAAACACCACGGTGCGCGGAACCGATTTCAGCAGACTCTCCCTGTTCCTCTGGAAGATGGCCGCCGCCAAGCGAATCCCAAAAGGGCATTCTGTGGTATCTGAACAGTCCTCTGTACGTGTTGATACACGTCAATTTTTTTGAAGGTTGAGGGAGTTGACTTATGAGGAAAGGTCGGGTAGGAGAATGAGAGGTGATCTTATCGAAACATATAAGATTATGAGGGGGCTTGACAAAGTGGATGCAGAGAGGATGTTACCACTGATAGAGGACACTAGAACTAGGGGGCATAGTCTTAGAATAAGGGGCCGCCCATTTAAAACTGAGATGAGGAGGAATTTCTTCTCTCAGAAGGTTGTTAATCTGTGGAATTTGCTGCCTCAGAGAGCTGTGGAGGCTGGGTCATTGAATATATTTAAGACAGAGATAGACAGTTTCTTAATCGATAAGAGGATAAGGGGTTATGGGGAGCGGGCAGAGAAGTGGAGCCGAGTCCATGATCGGATCAGCCATGATCGTATTAAATGGCGGAGCAGGCTCGAGGGGCCGTATGGCCTACTCCTGCTCCTATTTCTTATGTTCTTATGTATTCGCAGGCTATTTGGTTGTGGAAGACATCTAAGTTTGAGAAGATCACGTTGAGCAATGGGTGGTTAGCAATGTTCCCCTCATTTATTTTTGTAGTTGAATGGTCCCTTTAACGAGCTACAAGCCCATTCAAAATTTCGCGTATGCACAAAATCCCCCGTTCAATATCCAGTAAGCAGCCTGTGCGGGACCTCCAGGTTCCTGGCCAGTGCTTGGCCACGCAGCTTAGCGGGAATGTTGGTGGTGAGGTGATTGAGGAGATTGCGACTAAATCAACTGTGTGTGCAAGTGTCAGTGATCCCTGACCTAAGCCACACCCAGGCCAGCCGACCCTGCAAAGTGCTCCTCACCAACATCTGGGAACTTGTACCAAAACTAGGAGCGCTGTCCCACAGTCAAGCAACAGCCTGACATTGTCATACTCACAGAATCAAACCTTTCAACCAATGTCCCAGACGTCTACATCACCATCCCTGGGTAGGTCCTGTCCCACTGGCAGGACAGTCCCACCCGAGGTGGCAGTACAGTGGTATACAGTCGGGAGGGAGTGGCCCTGGGAGTCCTCAACATTGATTCCGGACACCATGAAGTCTCATGGCTTCAGGTCAAGCATGGGCAAGGAAACCTCCTGCTGATAACCACCTACCGCCCTCTCTCAGCTGATCAATCAGTACCCTCCATGTTGAACACCACGTGGAAAAAGCACTGAGGGTAGCAAGGGCACAGAATGTACTCTGGGTGGAGGACTTCAATGTCCATCACCAAGAGTGGCTCGGTATGTTGCTTAATTATCTACCACCATTCACAACTGGATGTGGCAGGACTGCAGAGTTTTGATGTGATCCATTGATTGTGGGATCACTTAGCTTTGTTTATAGCATGCTGTTTCTGCTGTTTAGCATGCATGTAGTCCTGTGTTGCAGCTTCCCCAGGTTGGCACCTCATTTTTAGGTACGTTTGGTGCTGCACTTGGCATGCTTTTCTGCATTCCACATTGAATCAGGGTTAGTTGAGGGATATGCCTGGCCATGAGGTTACAGATTGTGGTGCAATACAATTCTGCTGCTGCTGATAGCCCATAATGCCTCATGGATGCCCAGTTTTGAGCTGTTAGATATGTTCTGAATCTATCCCATTTAGCACGGTGCTGGTGCCACACAACACGGTGGAGGGTGTCCTCAGTGTGAAGACAGGACTTCATCTCCACAATGACTGTGTGATGACCAATGCTACCAATGCTGTCATGGACAGATGCATCTGCGACAGGTAAAGCCGAGGTCAAGTAGGTTTTTCTCTCGTGTTGGTTCTCTCATCATCGGCCGCAGGCCCAGTCCGGCAGCTATGTCCTTCAGGACTCGGCCAGCTTGATCAGTAGTGGTGCTACGGAGCCACTCTTGATGATGGATATTAAAGTCCCCACCCAGAGTACATACTGTGCCCTTGCTACCCTCAGTGCTTTTTCCACGTGGTGTTCAACATGGAGGGTACTGATTGATCAGCTGAGGGAGGGCGGTAGGTGGTTATCAGCAGGAGGTTTCCTTGCCCATGCTTGACCTGAAGCCATGAGATTCCATGGGGTCTGGAGTCAATGTTGAGGACTCCCAGCGCCACTCCCTCCCGACTGTATATCACTGAGCCGCCACCTCGGGTGGGACTGTCCTGACGGTGGGACAGGACATACCCAGGGATGGTGATGGAGGAGTCTGGGACATCGGTTGATTCTGTGAGTAAACATAGAAACAGAGAAAATAGGAGCAGGAGTAGACCATTCGGCCCTTCGAGCCTGCACCGCCATTCAATGAGTTCATGGCTGAACATGCAACTTCAGTACCCCATTCCTGCTTTCTCGCCATACCCCTTGATCCCCCTAAGGACTACATCTAACTCCTTTTTGAATATATTTCGTGAATTGGCCTCAACAACTTTCTGTGGTAGAGAATTCCACAGGTTTACCACTCTCTGGGTGAAGAAGTTTCTCCTCATCTCGGTCCTAAATGGCTTTCCCCTTATCCTTAGACTGTGACCCCTGGTTCTGGACTTCCCCAACATCGGGAACATTCTTCCTGCATCTAACCTGTCCAGTCCCATCAGAATTTTAAACGTTTCTATGAGATCCCCTCTCACTCTTCTGAACTCCAGTGAATACAAGCCCAGCTGATCCAGTCTTTCTTGATATGTCAGTCCCGCCATCCCAGGATTATGACTATGTCAGGCTGTTGCTTGACTAGTCTGTGGAATAGCTCTCCCAGTTTTGGTACAAGTCCCCAGATATTAGTGAGGAGGACTTTGCAGGGTCCACAGGGCTGGGTCCGCCATTGTTGTCTCTGAAGCCAATGCCGAAGTCAAAGCCGGGTGGTCCGTCCGGTTTTATTCTTAATATTGTTTTTCATAGTGGTTTTGTACAACTGAATGTCTTGCTAGGCTATTTCAGTTAAGAGTTAACCACATTGCTGTGGGTCTGGAGTCACTTATAGGCCAGACCGAGTAAGGGCAGCAGATTTCCTTCCCTAAAGGACATCAGTGAACCAGATGGGTTTTGATGACAATCCGATAGTTTCAAGGTCACCATTACTGGCACTAGCTTTATTTTCCAGATTTATTTAATTAACTGAATTTAAATTCCCCAGCTGCCGTGGAGGGATTTGAACTCACATCTCCGGATCAATTGTCCAAGCCTCGGGATTATTAGTCCAGTAACATAACCATTATGCTACCGTTCGCATAAATGGGAATCAGGGGGAAAACTCTCCACTGGCTGGAGTCATACCCAGCACAAAGGAAGATGGTTGTGGTAGTTGGAGGCCAGTTATCACAGCCCCCAGGACATCGCTGCAGGAGATCCTCAGGGCAGTGTCCTAGGCCCAACCATCTTCAGCTCCTTCATCAATGATCTTCCCTCCATCACAAGGTCAGAAGTGGGGATGTTCGCTGATGTCTGCACAGTGTTCAGTTCCATTCGCAACTCCTCAGATAATGAGGCAGTCCATGCCCGTATGCAGCAAGACCTGGGCGACATTCAGACTTGGGCTGATAATAGCAAGTAACATACGCACCACACAAGTGGCAGGCAATGACTATCTCCAACAAGCGAGAGTCTAACCTCCGCCCCTTAACATTCAACGGCATAACCATCGCTGAATCCCCCACCGTCAACATCCTGGGGGTCACCATTGACCAGAAACTTAACTGGACCAGCCACATAAATACTGTGGCTACAAGAGCAGGTCAGAGGCTGGGTATTCTGCGGCAAGTGTCTCACCCCCTGACTCCCCAAAAGCCTTTCCACCATCTACAAGGCACAAGTCAGGAGTGTGATGGAATACTCTCCACTTGCCTGGATAAGTTGCAGCTCCAACAACACTCAAGAAACTCGACACCATCCAGGACAAAGCAGCCCGTTTGATTGACACCCCATCCACCACCTTCAACATTCACTCCCTCCACCACCGGCGCACCGTGGCTGCAGTGTGCACCATCTACAAGATGCACTGCAGCAACTCGCCAAGGCTTCTTCAGCAGCACCTCCCAAACCCGCGACCTCTACCACCTAGAAGGACAAGGGCAGCAGGCCCAGGGGAACACCACCACCTCCACGTTCCCCTCCAAGTCACACACCATCCTGACTTGGAAATATATTGGCCGTTCCTTCATCGTCGCTGGGTCACAATCCTGGAACTCCCTCCCTAACAGCACTGTGGGAGCACCTTCACCACACGGACTGCAGCGGTTCAAGGCAGCGGCTCACCACCACCTTCTCACGGGGCAATTAGGGACGGGCAATAAATGCCGGCCTGGCCAGCGACGCCCACATCCCGGAACTAATAAAAAACACGCGTCCCCCCCCCACTTATTGCCTGGAGCATTGCGCGACTAATGGGATCGTTCTTTCACAGGGCCGGCACAGGCCTGATGGACTGAATGTCCTCCCTTACTGTTGTGTTCGATGAGGTGGGACATTGACAGGAATAGCTGGAATGCCTCGAAGTTGGCCAGCCATTGACTGCAAGTCTCGCAGAGAGCCGGCTGATAGGATGGAGGGGGAGGGGAGAATGGTTCTTGTACTCGCGCAAAGCCTGGAGTGCCCATCCTTATCAAATATTGCTGTATTACCATAGCGACAGAGGTGTGGCCTCCCTCTGCTGATAAAGGGATGATTATAAAGCATTAACATATGGATTGCAGACCTGCGGGGCTTTTGCGGTGAGAGGCATCACTGGGTGAGACGGTAAGCTCATATCGTGTGTGAAAGGTAATTGACAAGTCGAGCAGAAAGGAGAGGGGAATAGAGAAGGGAATACGGAGAGAGGGATAACGCAGGGAAAGCAACAGTGCACTGGATTACAGTCAGAAAGCCACGGCCTACAGCAACAGCTCGGGTACTGGCTGGAGGCAAGGCAAGCTTCCCGTGAAAACTTCCAGACACTGAGCAGCGGAGGAGAGAGTCCCAGCACGGTAATCCTTACACTCCTGGTGGCAGAGAAACCCAGGGGCTGGCATCAAATTCACAACCAGTTCACACACAACAGGAGAATAGAGGGTGGGGGTGTGGAGAGGGGGGGGATAGAGAGAGTGGGAATAGAGAGGGGGAGGGATAGAGAGCGAGAGAGGGGGAGGGGTAGAGAGAGAGGGGGGGATAGAGAGACAGAGGGGAATAGAGAGAGAGAGAGGGGATTGAGAGAGAGAGAGGGGATAGAGAGAGAGAGGGGGGAAGAGAGAGAGAGAGGGGGGAAGAGAGAGAGAGAGGAATAGAGAAAGAGAGAGGGGAATAGAGAGAGAAAGAGGGGAATAGAGAGAGAAAGGTGGGAAGAGAGAGAGAAAGAGGGAATAGAGAGAGAAAGGGGAATAGAGAGAGAAAGGGGAAGAGAGAGAGAGGGATAGAGAGGGGAACAGAGAGAGAGAGAGGAATAGAGAGCGAGAGGGAGGAATAGAGAGAGAGAGGAGGGAAGAGAGAGAGAGAGGAGGGAATAGAGAGAGAGAGAGGGAATAGAGAGAAGGGAATAGAGAGAGAGCGAGGAGGGAAGAGAGAGAGAGCGAGGAGGGAATAGAGAGAGAGGAGGGAATAGAGTGAGAGAGGAGGGAATAGGGAGAGAGAGGAGGGAATAGAGAGAGAGAGAGGAGGGAATAGAGAGAGAGAGAGGAGGGAATAGAGAGAGAGAGAGGAGGGAATAGAGAGAGAGAGGGGAAGAGAGAGAGAGGGAAGAGAGAGAGAGGGGAGAGGGGGGGGAATAGAGAGAGAGGGGGAAGAGAGAGAGAGAGGAATAGAGAGAGAGAGTGAAATAAGAGAGAGAGAGAGAGAGGTGGGGTATAGAGAGAGTGAGGGGGAATAGAGAGAGAAAGAGGGGAATAGAGAGAGAGAGGGGGGAATAGAGAGAGAGAGAGGGGGGAATAGAGAGAGAGAGAGGGGGGAATAGAGAGAGAGAGAGAGAGAGAGGGGGAATAGAGCGAGAGAGAGAGAGGGGAATAGAGAGAGAGAGAGGGGGATAGAGAGAGAGAGAGGGGGATAGAGAGAGAGAGAGAGCGAGAGGGGGGGATAGAGAAAGAGAGGGGGGAGAGAGAGAGAGAGAGAGAGGGGGAAAGGGAGAGAGGGAGGGGATAGAGAGAGAGGGGGAAGAGAGAGAGAGGGGAAAAGAGAGAGAGAGAGGAATAGAGAGAGAGTTGAAATAAAAGAGAGAGAGAGAGGGGGAATAAAGAGAGAAGAGGGGATAGAGTGAGAGAGGGGGAATAGAGAGAGAGAAGAGAGGGAAAGAGGAGAGAGGGGGGAATAGAGGAGGGAGGAGAGGTGAGAGATGAGAGAGGGGA